>NC_054841.1:12655000-12744927 GCF_018345385.1 Vulpes lagopus
CTCCGTTGTTTAGCAGTGGTGGGACGCAGGGCAAGTTTACTTCACAGCTGGGTCCCAGCTCCATGCTTCGTAAAACAAGGAGGGCGGTCACCGAGCCAGTGTCTGGGCTGGGGGGTCACATGAGGTGACGCACACACGCACTCAGCAGACAGCCTAACATGGTAAGCAGCTACGCTAACACTCACCATTGCAAGCTTTTTCTCACGAACTCCTGCCAAGCTAGTCATGCCTCTCGGATTCTGTGCCTGCTGTCCCTTCACCTGAAAAGCCTTTCCTTGTGGCCTTTCCGTGCATGTAGCTCCTTCTCAGCACATAGGTTTCAGCTCCAATGTCACCTCCTCCGACCACGCAGACTAAAGCGGCCCCTCCCACCAGAGTGCCCATCTGAGTCTTTCCGGGGACTTACCACTCTCAGAAAATAGCATCTTTACTTTTATCACCTGTTTATCATCTGTCTTCCCACACTAGGAATGTCACAGCACAAAGGGATGGGCTGGGACGGGTTGTCCCACGGCCTGATCTCCGAGCTGGGGACAGTGCCGGGCCCAGAGTGGGCAAATCATTTGCACCTGGTGAAGGATGGGCAGAGCTTAGACTCGATTCTTTCCTGCCCTGTGTCCCTGGGGTCTGGTCTTCACGTCATTCTCCTAAAGGGCATTGGCATGGTTGAGGGAAATTCTCTGGATTCTTCTCTGCCCACCCCTGTTTTGGCTGCTGTAGATGTGTGGCTGCAGAGACCCAGGACAAGATTGGCCTAAACACAGTAGAAGGTGATTTCTCTCTCTCATGCATGTAGCAGGGAAGCTCCTCGCTGAAATGTAGTCAGGGGCCAGGCTCCTCGGTCCCCTGGTTCCCCCATCCATAGGGCACCTACCTTACCCCATGGCCTACGATGGGCCCCCGTCACACCTGGACACCACCCGAGGAAGGGACATGATGAAGGACCCCAGAAGGAAGTTGTGTTCACCACTTCTGCTCAGTCTGGTTGGCCAGAGGCTGGTCACAAGGACGCAAAGACAACAGGGCGGCTGGGAAAAGCAGTCCTCACTCTGCACAGCCAGGCGGCCAGTGAGAAGTAGGGAGTGCTGTCACTGTGGGACAGAAGTGGATCACAGAGGATGGCCAGTCTCCAACCCACTTCCCCCCTACCCTTCCGGGGTAATCAAATCAATGCCCTTGTGAGAAGTGAGAAGAGAGATGGGCCGAGGAGGGGTGGCCAGGGGTCTGCCCCACATGAGAGGAGTGCGGGGGAGTGGGAGCGGGCAGGTTCAAGCCTCCCCTTCTTACCTCTCCCTGCCTGCTCTTACTGTGCCCTCCAGCCCCACTTGGGGATGGACCCGAGTTTCTCCTGCCGCCGGGGTCAGAGTAGAGCTGACCTCCCCTCTCCCAAGGCTGGCAAAGGCACTTGTATGTCCCAGCACAGGCGCTTGGGCCCTGCTTCTCCCTCCCGATGCCACTCAGTGCCACTGGGTCACACCACTTGGCACGGACCCTCAGAAGCTCTCCACAGCCAGTGCTGGGTGGCTCTGCCAAATGCCAGCCTCTTGGCCAGAGAGAGGACAGTGCAGCCCTTCGGGCTTCTTGGGGCAGAGTGGGCTGCTTGTCAGGGCGGGTGTGGGCATGCAACCAAATCACAGCGTGCCTGGGGACAGCTTCTTGGGGCAGTGCCAGGTTGCAGAGGGATGTGTTCACGGGAGCCCTGCCCCTCATTCCTCAGATACTACAGAGAATGCGTTTCTACTGTCCGCGGGCAACTGCCTTATTCTTCTATCTGAGCTCAGGCATCTGTTCCAACAGGTCCGAGAAGGAAGGAGCCCATGGAAAAGCCTCGATGTCTTTCCCTGCCCTGCACACATCCCCCATTTGTGGAAGTGGCGATTGGCTTCTCCTCTGGAGAACCACCCACCCATCCCCCATTCTCAGTCCCCGTAGTTGGGATTGGGCTGACCCCATCCCTACCTCCACAAGTGAGCGTGAGACCAGGGCAGGCCCACGCAGAGATTTCCATTCTCCTGGACACGCTTTGAATCAAAGACAGTCACAATGACCAGGTCAGGCCAACAAGAGGGTGGGCTGAGAGGTTTGCTAGAAGCCTTCGAGCTCCCTCTTGTTTTTCTAGAGTGCCTGACCTGTAAGATGTAACCTGAGCTCATGGCAGCCATCTCGGCCATTAGGAGAGAAAAGCCTTCCTACTAGCTGAGCCAGAAGAGATGAAAGAAAGGCGGAGAGATGGAATGCACAAGGCAGACGCCCCGGTCCAGCTGTACCTGAACTCCACTTATCCCTCGATGCTTTCATCACGAGATCCAATGGATTCTTTGTTGTAAGACAACAAAGACTACATACTAAGGTAGAATTTCAAGATACTACTTAGAAATAGTATCTTGTCACCTGAAACTGAAAGCTTTCTACTTATGGCTTTCCTTCCTGGATCCGTAGAGAAGCACACAGGGCGTGGGGAGACGCTGGGGTTCCCATCAGTGCGGACATCCACTGGCCCTGGGCTCCACCCGGCTGGTCACCTGCCCTTTAACAGCCCGTCTGCCCAGCACTGCCCAGCCTCCTTCCCTCAGCCTCTGCCCAGCTACTTCCAACCTGTTTCTCACTCCCTTTCCTCCCCTTTGTCCATCTGAGCCTGAGACCCCTTCACAGCCCCCAAGACAACTCCACAGCTCCCGAAGATGAGTATTGTGATATGCGGCGGAACGCCAACTTCTTAAAGCTTTCTCTCGCTCTCTTAAGCCAAAACATATTAAAATTTTAATTAAATTTTGTATTGCAGTAAAGTATACATAATGTAAAATTTGCTATTGAACTATGTTTAAGTGGCATTAAATGCATTCACGTTGTTACGCAACCATCACCACCGCCCACCTCCAGAACTCTCTTCATCTTGCAAAGTGGAGACTCTATCCCATTAAACAACAACTCCCCATTCTCCCTTCCCAGACCCCGGGGCAACCACCCATTCATCTTCTCTCCGTATGAATTTGACTGCTCTAGGTACCTCATAGTATTTGTCCTTTTGTGACTGGCTTATTTCATTTAGCATCACATCCTCAAGGTTCCTCCATGCTGTAGCCTGGGTCAGAATCCCTCCCCCCCTGCTTTTTTAGGACAGAATAATATTCCATTCTACGGATAGACCACATTTTGCTTATTCATTCACCTGCCGATTGCCACTTGTTGCTTCCACCTTTTGGCCATTGTGAATAAAGCTGCTATGAACCTGTGCATACAAATACCTGTTCTTGTCCCTACTTTCGATTCTTTGGGGATATATACCCGGAAATGGGATAATTGGGTCACGTAACAATCTGTTCTTTTTTTTTTTAAGAACCTCCATCCTTCAAAACATTCTGTTTTCCACCACGGCTGCACCCCTTTTCTTTTCGGCTAGTAATACACACGGGTTCCCATTTCTCCACATTTTCGTCAACACTTGTTCTTTTCTGGATTTTGTTTTTTGTTAATAGCCGCCATCCCGGTAGGTGGGAGGTGGTATTTCACTGTGGTCTTGGTTTGCATTTCCCGAGTGATAAGTGATGTTGAGCCTCTTTTCCTGTGCATATCGGTCATTTGTGTAAATTCTTTGGAGGCAAGTATATTTGAGTCTTGGTGCCTTCGTTACTCATTTCATTCATTCTTTAATCATCCATCCAGCAAATATTTCTTGGGCATCTACTACATGCCAGGTATTGTTCCATGTGCTATAGAAACCACAATGACCAAGACAAAACAAAACAAAGTAAACTAATCAAACAAAATAAAATGAAAAAGCAAAAGCTCTTGTCTCCATGGAGCCGCCAATTTTAATCTATTTATAATTCTCACTTCGGAGGGCTTATTTCGGGAATGGGATAAAATAAAGTGTAAGGCCCCTGTCAGAGGTGGGGCACCAGTCAGCGCCTCCCTCACCCCTCCCCTCACTCCCTGCCCTTTCATCCCTGCCACAATCTTCTCCCCCTCCTGGCACCATCCACCTCCCTGGCCTCTTCCCTTCTTTGTCTCCATTTCAGTAGCTGGCGAGTCTGAGCTGGAGCTCCCATGCCCATGGGATCCTGGTAGGGATTTCCAACCCTCCTTCAGCTTTGCTCCTGAAATATAAGAAAACATCTTGAAAACACTCATCAAACATTACTTGTTAACCCTGCCATGGAGCAGGTGTGCTCTAACCCCACGGAGAGCCTCCATGAAGAAAGCCGCCTTTTCACAATAAAGTCCTTTGTCTGATGCATTTATTGGCAATTTTCTGTGACCCGGGACATATGGTGAGGCTGGGGCAGACAACTCAAATATTTACAAGGAAGACGGATGGGAAAGCAGACACTGCCGTTTCAGACTCACACTGGGGAAGAGGAGGCTTGGGGGGTGGGAGGCGTCTAGTTAGTAGTGAGTTGGGGGTTGACCCAAGCCTGGAGCCCTGGGCAGAATTTGAATGGGAAAGGAGTAGACAGGGAGTAAAGAGTGGGGAGTAAGGCTTATCAGTTGGCCTTCCCTTCTGATAACTAACGATGACTTCATCCCTGCTATCTGTGGAATACTCTCTAAAGGGCTTTTATCTAGATTAACCTGTTTGATCCTCACAACGACTCTAGAAGGTGTTGTGAAACCCGTTTTCTAAAGCATGAAACTGACATAAAAGACATCAAGTCATTTTCCCAAAGTCATCACGCTATTATACGCCAGGTACCAGGTTCAAACCCAGGCTGTGTCTGGCCTGCCTCCGTGAGCTGAATGAAGCACTGCATGCACTCCCCCCAGTACTCAAAGGCAGGCACACATACTGCCCCTTGGGTTCCTAGTCTAGGCCTGTCCGGCATGCAGTCACTCTTTAATAACTATGTGTTGAGCGCTAATTAATAAACTCCTTGCAAAGGAGTTTTCAGTTTATAAAACATTTCACCTCTGTTAGCCCATGTTTCCTCCCCCGGAACCCTGGGAGGGGAAAAAAAATCAATATTCTATAGATTAAGAAAATGAGGCATGACCACAAACCAAGTAAGTAGCAGAGTTGGAGCTTGAACCTCTCCGTTCAAGGATCTCCGACAAGTTCCTGGTTTGGGGTTGTCTCTACCAGGCCAAACCCTCAGCAGCCATCAAGGCCAGAGTAGGCACAGCCCTCAGGCAAGAACGTGAGGAATTGACAGCTGGAAAGGAGCTCTGATGTTGGGAGAGAAGTTTATGAAGTTCTAGTGCCCAGTGAAACAAATCACGCAGAGAGGGAACTTTGAAAGAAAAATGACACAAAGGCAACACTTTATAGGTCTAGAGGGGAAAAAAAATCTATCCAGGCAGTGAGGATCACATGTGCAAAGGTCCTGAGGCAGGGATAAACTTGATGTGTTCAAGAATCAGAGAGCATCCAAATTCATCTGGAGTGTGAGCAAACATATCATGGGGTCCAGGAAAACAGAGTGAAAGCTAAAGAAGGAGGTAGAGTTTTATTCTATACGCAATAACCCCCTGGAGGTTATTAGCAGATGAGTAACTAGGTCTGCTGAATCTTTTTAAATGGTCCCTCTTGCATTATCCAGAGGATTCACTGGAGAGTGCAAAATGGGAGAGGCGAGGCTGTGGGACTCTGAGTGGTCCAGGTTAAAAATGGTGGCGGTTTGGACCAACGTGGACTTGATGCAGAGAAAGAGAGAAGTGGACAACGCAAGATCTATTATGGAGGTAGAGCCGTGGGATTTGCTGATGGAAGGCGTCAGGAGGAAGGAATGTGAGCAATCAAGCACTGACCTTGCGTCATGGACAGCTGGCTAAAACACAGCCTCTGGAAGCTTCTCTCGATGGAATGGGAAGGTGACTCCCCAGGAGCTAAACAAGTCTCATGTCCTCAGGAAGAGGTGAACAGGACCCTGATAAATGCCCACCTTCTTCTCCTTCTTCAGGCTTCTCCTTGGGGCTCATTCCAATGTGTCAAGGGAAGGGACAGGCCTCGGGGCCGCCAGGTTTCCCAGCTCTCCGGACAGGTACATTCCACACTGTCTGCTGCTCCTGGACAGGGAAATGCAAGACGGGGAAAACATGCATGGCTGCCAGCCCCAGCCCTTCCTCCATCGGCGGTCTGCTCGGGCCTGAGTGTCCTGGTGCCAAGCAGCCTGTACAGATGGGCTCTGTTAGCTCTGGGCACACAGGCCCTGGTACTGGATCCTGCACCAGTTTGTGATGGATGGTGGTCGGAGACGGGACTCCGCCAGCCCGAAGACTTGGAGGTGTTCAGATGCAGATGGGACAGGCATGAGTCCCCACAATGCATCTTTCTACTGGAACAGAAACATCTAGAAGGGTATGGACATCTCTCCACAAAAGTGGGGTGAGGAGATGACTGTGGCTTCAGCATGTCCCCATCACTCTTCTCTTGATGGCCAGCTCCCAGATTCCTAGAGTCTAACAGCCCACACCCCCTGTCCCCCACTTTCCTGGGGGGCCAGGCTTTGACCCTCCATCTAGGCTTCTCACCCCAGCATGGAAATTTCCTGTGTCCCTTCTGCTAAAAACTTGTGTGTTCTATTTTATCTCATCTCCAATGACACTGTTCTTAGAACTTAGCTAATCTGATAAAAAGAATGTGAACAGAAGTGTTAAAAGATGCATTGGCTGTGCTGTCAGTGACTTGGATTTCTGTCCCAATATCATCCCTAATTAGCTTTGGGAGATTAGCAAGCCCTGGAGAGACGGTAAGGCATGCTTAGCACCCAACAGAGACTCTCCCTGGCTCACCCACAGGGTGGAGAGGAGAGAGGAAAGACCGTAGCTCTGCACTGTGTGATCCACCATGGTGTCAACCCTGTCCTTGGTGGGCTCGGTGACAATGGACGAGAGAACATTCTGTGAACTGCCAGGGACAGGCGGATGGCAGAGTGCTGGGCACTGGGCTTTTGCACAAAGCTATACAGTGCGCGGTGTCGAACTCTGGGCGTTCATCATCACTGTTGCTGCTGGAGATTGCTGACTGGGGCACAGACTGGCTAAACGCATCCTCTGCTTGTCCTGGGAAGCAGTTGTGGATCCTGACCCCTGATTCCAGCGGTAGCACTTCAGCAACTCCCCAAACTCAGGTGCCAGTTGTTTGTTTTTTTTTTTAAAGATTTTATTTATTTATTCATGAGAGACACAGAGACGCAGAGACACAGGCAGAGGGAGAAGCAGGCTCCATGCAGGGAGCCCGATGTGGGACTCGATCTCAGGACCCAGGATCACGCCCTGAGCTAAAGGCAGATTGTCAACCATTAAGCCACCCAGGTGCCCCTCAGGTGCCAGTTTGAAGCAGGGCAGCCCACACCCGCCATGGTAACCGCTGCCACTGTGTACTGAACACCTGCCGTGGGTGGGGCGGCCTCTATGCCGGGTGCTTTCATGTGTACATCTTGATTTAATCCCCATTAGAAGCCGTTGAGATTGGCATTTGTCCTTTTTTAGACGGGAGATTGGGAGCCCGGGTGCTGACCCGAGGCCACACAGCAGGAGGAGGCCCGAGCACCTCACAGCCCCCTTGACCCCCGCATCTGAGTTTTCTCTGTGACCCGTGGTCTTACAGCTTTGTAGCAAGCATATATGTCCCAGGAGGCCCAGATTGATTATCCTGAGTTTTGCAATTCTTCCCTTTGGGTTCCTTTGACTACTGGTTTGCTGCGTTTGTAAAGCAGTTTTCTCTGAGGCGTAGAGAACTTGACTGTGTCAGAGGCTGGACTCCTGGTACCTCCACCTGTCTCACTTCACCACCCGGCATGCCCTCCCCTCTCCTGTCCTTTGCTCCCTGTCCTCTCTTCTCTGGCCAGCCCAATGGTACTCTAAAGTCTCCTTTATTCAAGCAACAAAACCTCCGATGCAAAATGGTTTATGCCTAAAGACAGCGCATCAGCTTTTGTAACTGAGCCCTGCAGCCGTGGAGCAGGATTCAGGTGCAGGTCGACCACGCTGTTCAAAGGACACGGTCGGGACCTGGTGTTTCTATCCCTTGGCTCTGTTCTCAGATCAATTTTCCCTTGTGGCCGCAGCATATTTCATCTATTCTCAGATGCAAGGCTTCTGGAAAGAGTGAGCGTCTTAGTGCCAACATGAACTTATTCACTCAGCAATATATGCAAGCATCACTTTGTTCCAGATTGTTTTCTAGGTGCAGAGGACACCTGAGACAAAACAGAGGGACATTGCTGCCCTCCTGGAGCTTACGGTGCACGTGGGTGAGTGGCGATAAATGGATTCACAAATAAACACGTGAAAGATGTCAGGGAGTGACAAACAAGTAATGAAGAAAAGTAGCACAGGACAAGGAGATAGAGGGACGGTGGGGGTCAGGAAGGGCCCCTCGAGGTCAATCTTCAGAGAAGGCTTACATGAAACAAGCTCTGTGAATCCTGGAGAGAAGAATATTCTAGGGAGAGGGACCAGCAAGGCAGAGTCACAGCGACAGATTGCTGGGTGTGTGTCCACAGAAGAACAGGAGTTGGGGACAAGGGTAGTGGGGGAGGGCAGTGAAGTGGGCAGGAGCCCCATCAGGGTGTGTGGGGAGCTGGCCCTCAGTGTCCCTGTGACTGAGCGGCCAGTGGAGGGTAGGGAGCAGGGACGGGAGCTCTGATCTGCACCCTAAGGACCGTCTGGCAGGAGGGAGGCTCGTGGGCTTTCAGGGCCACCATCTCCCTCCTGGGCCTTTCCTGTGACTGGGGATGAGGTCCTGGAGGGCCGCAGTCTGAGCTGAGCAGGGGGCAGAAGTGGTTCTCCAGAGCAGCATCCCATCCTGCCGGCAGGAAGCGGACAAATGGATTCCAGGTTGTAGGATCATGGGGCGCCACTCCAGGGGCCCTCCAGTCTATGGTCAAGTGTCACCTCCAGGAAACTTCTCCATGCCATCCTTCCACGGGGTGTCTTCTGCAGGCACACTCTTGGCGCCAGCACAGGTGACATAAGGCTGTCTGTTGCCCTCTATTCACACATCTGTGTCTCGCCTTCTCTGATGGATCAGGGGTTGATGAAAACTGCCCTGGGCCAAATCCAGCCCACACCGCCTATTTTTGCTCAGCCCTTGAACAGTGGCTTTTAACATTGCACACACACACACACACACACACACACATACACATACACATACAAGTGATAAAGACCACATTTGCCCTGCGAAGCCTAAAATAGTCACTACCTGGCCCTTAGGGAGGGCCTTTTGTTCCCTTTATCCCTGCCCATCTTACTGGCTTGGTTCCAATGGCAACATCTGATTGCATCATGGCATAATCAGGCCTCTGCAATTATCAGTAAATGCACAGTGTTTCAGAGCACGCGGAGAATCTAGTTTTGCCATCCACGTTCTCATATACAAGAGTCAGAGTAGACAGGAGGTACTGACAGGTATGCGGGACATCTGCTATTTGTCCCTAAACAGCACCTAGTGTGCTTCTTCGGGTGACGGCACCACTGTTTTCATTCAGTGACACCTACACACACACACACACACACACACACACAGACACTCACACACACACACTCTTCTTAGCACTTGAGTTTCCAGGGACATCAGCCCAGGTTCTAGAAGGGAGTCCTAAACCCTTTCTGGGTCAATGAGCTGAAAATCTGTGATTGCCTTTTAGAAACTCAGCAGGGTAGAGGGTGAGGGGTTGGTAAGGTGCCTCTTCCCATTGGCCTTGGAAGTGGGAAGATCTCACTTGGACCCCCCCACCATCCACCGACTGGAGGGGGGTTGGGGAGTGATGAGCCCAAACAGAGAAAGGCGGAGCTGAGAGATGGAGAGAGAGGCAGACTGAGTCTGGTGATGGCAGCTGACCCCATTACTGGCTAGTCATGTCCCAACTTCTCCTCTTCCCAGTTCTGTGACCTTGGTAGAATAACCATAGAATTCATTGACCAAATCGGACCACTTTTGAGAATAAAGGGGGAGATGGTGCTCATTATTATTATTTTGGGGGTGTCCCAGGCAAGCCAGGATGTATGGTCACTCTGGACCAGAGCAAGTTACTTTAGGTCTCACTGTCTCGGGTTCTTCATCTGAGGAATATCTGTCTCCAAAAAGATGCCACGGGGATTAAATTATGTGATGCACGTACTTACAAGCCTGCCAGGCACACCACAAATTACTGAGATGGGCTTGCTCTTGCTGCTGTCATTGTCGTGTTCGTTAATTGTCCCCTGAGCACCTTTAGATTTCCTTACATATTTAGAGAACTTCGCTGCTGGGCCAGCGCTGCTTGCTCTGGAGCAGCGTCGCACTGCCATCAGTTGTCACTCCCGGTTTCAGAGCCACGGCACCCGATTCTTTTCTCTGAGATCATGTGAGGCTCGTGGCAGCCTTCGATGAGTCCTTTGTACACTTACACAAAGTAGATGGATTTCTCCTCTTTGTAACTAACTTTTAACCAACAAAGCCCCCCTAGATCCAACCATGCCTGTAATCCTCCCACACACAGAATCATCAGTTTTACAAAACAATCATCCTTTGAATTCCACTTAATTTGGATCCCTATCACTTGTGGCCCAAGCCTGCTAAGTATCAAAATTGGGACAGTGCGGCGGGGGGGGGGGGGGGGGGGTTGGCGGAGGGGGACGTAGAAAAGTAAAAACTGTAGTTCTTGTATAAAACCTTAAAACTATAATTCCTTAAACACTCGCCTCCTCACCATGTAACATGCCCACTGTCACTCATCAGCCACTTAAAGAGTCCCAGGTTCCCAAACTGGAAGCTAACCATAGCCCACAGTCGTCCCCTATCTTGCTACTGATGCTTCCCGATTGCTGGCTAACTTAGAAAATGCAAACAAAGCCTCCGGTCTGTTGCTGTCTCCCTTGGCAAGGCCGCGAAGTTGAATCCTTGCATGTGCTTTGAAAAGTGGAATTGTCTGGAAAAGCCCATTTTCCTTCCCATGGTGAACTTGTGATTCCCCAGTATCTAGAGTACTTTGAGAGCATATAAAAAGGAAAAGAAAACACAGCAAATGCAGGTGCCATGCAATACCCTCCCCAGCTCCCTATAAAAAGTGAACCCTGAGAAGGAAAAGTTTTCTGAATATAGACCTTTGTGAAAACCCCTTAAGATTTATCTTCTTATCAACACCCCCAAATAATCTACTTGGATATGAATGAGGGTTTCAACCCAAGAGGAAAAAAAAATCATAAACATCTCTGGAAATAAAATTCCCATTCATGCTCAAAGTTTACATTTCTAACGTTATTTCCATATGGCTCTCAGGGCTGGGAGAAGGAAGAGAAAAAAAAATCTGAGCTTGAAGGCCAGGACTTTGCCTGTACTGTATTTTTATGGGTAGGCATAGGCATTGATGCCACCTTGGAAGGAGGGGTTCCTGGCACCGTCCTCCTGCAGGGATCTGGTTCTGGAATGTCAGGCCATACTTAGATGAGAGTGGAGCCTGTAGAAGAGTCTTGTTTCTAAGAGAAATCCAACTAATGCATTCAGAGACATCAGTTTGGTGTGTGTGACTTTTTTTTTTTTTTTAAGAATTTGGGAATCCCTGTGTGGCTCAGCAGTTTAGCACCTGCTTCGGCCCAGGGCGTGATCCTGGATTCCTGGGATCGAGTCCCATGTCGGGGTCCCTGCATGGAGCCCGCTTCTCCCTCTGCCACTCTCTCTTTCTCTCTCTCTCTCTCTCTCTCATGAATAAATAAATAAAATCTTTTAAAAAAAGAATTTATTTATTTATTTGACAAGAGAGAGAGAACGCACACAAGCAGGGGGAGTTGCAGGGGGGAGAGGGAGAAGCAGACTACCCGCTGAGCAGGGAGCCTGATGTGGGGCTCCATCCCAGGACCCTGGGATCATGACCTGAGCCCAAGGAAGACACTTAACCAACTGAACCACCCAAGTGCCCCTGTATACATGACTTTAAATATCATTTTAAAAACATTATACAGTAGAATTTAACTTTTGGTGTACATTTCTGTGAAATTTAATGTATGCATGTGTTGTGTAACCACCTCTCGTCAATCAGGATACAAAACAATACTATCAGCTCTCCTACAGAAAATCCAGCCTTCTGTTATTCCCTTATAGTCACTATCCCCCCCACACACACACACAGAATTCCTGGCATCCCCTGTGCTGTTCTCTATCAATATGATTTTTCTGCTTTTTCAGGAAGTCATATAAATGGAAATGTACAATATGTAATTTTTGAGACTGTTTCTTTTGCTCAACATAATGCCTTCCAGATTCAAAGAAGGTGCTACGGATCTCAACAGCTCATCCTTCTCATTGTTGAGTAGTATCCCGTCATGTGGATGAACCTCAGACTGGTCAACCATTTGCTCCCTAAAGGTCATTTCAGATGCTCTCGTGTTTTCGCAATTATGGACAGAGCGGCCATAAACATTTGTGTGCAGGTTTTGGTGTGAATATAAGTTTTCATTCCTCTAGGGGTGAATACCCAGGAATGGGGGCCCTAGGTCATCTGGTAAGTGTATGTTTAATTTTATAAGAAACTGGAAAACAGTTTTCCAGAGTGACTGCACCACGTTGTATTCCCAAAAGCCAGGTGTGAGCTCCATGGTGTCACAAAGCCCTCCTGCACTCACACTTGCCGGCCTCTACTACAGCCTTTCTCAGTCGTGTGCAGGGCCACTTCGTTGTGGCTTTCACTGGCATTTCCCTGATGCCCCAGAATGGAGAAAATTTCATCACCTGGGTATTTGCCATCCGCAGATCCTCTTTACAGAGAGTCCATTCAAGTCTTCGCCGATTCTTTCATTGGGCTTTTGGCTTTCTTGTTGAATTTCAAGAATGTTTTACATATTCTAGATAAGTGATCTGCAAATATATATCCCAATATGTGATTTGCATCTATTTTCTCCCAAATAACAAACCTGATTTAACAGTCTTTCCATTTTTATAGAGTCAATTTTCTTCATTTTTTTTTCTTTTATGGATTATGCTTTTGGCATCAAGTCTAGAAACCTTTTCCTAGCCACGGGTCACAAAGATGTTTCCTATTCTTGGCTTCAATTCCATCTTTGCCATGTGTTTCACGGTCCATAATTGTGCATTGGAGGATTTTTATCACAGCTGTTTTAAGGTCTTTGTCCAAAAATTTCAATATCTGTGTTATTTCATCGTTGGTGTCTGTTAACTGTCTTTTCGCTGAGTGGTGAGGTTTTCCTGGTTCTTTATAGATCAAGCAACTTCAGATTTTATCCTGGATATTTTGTATGTTATGTCATGAGATTCGGAGTCTTGCTTAAATCATATGCACCACAATGTTGCTTAAGAATTTGAGGTATGAAAGAGTGGAGAAAAGAAGCTGGGGGTGGGGAGGGGGGAGGGGGGAGATGTCCACAATCTTTCTGAGTGTTCAAATTCCCTTTACCGGAACTGACTCCCTGAACAACGCTAGTGCGCTCCTCTGAGCTTCTCCCAGAGCTTTCTCCATCTTCACCCTAATGCCCTTTTCTGGGTTTGGGGAGTGAGTCTCTTGATACCAGAAGTGGAATTCTGGTTCACCAGCAGTTTGGTGATGCTTCAGATTCTGGTCTTCTTCCCTGATTGACCTGCTATGATTTCCTCTTCAAAGTCCTCCATTCATGGCTTCATGCAGTCTTTCCAGTCTCTATAGATTTAGTGGGAGAGACAGGACAAGCTGTTTATCTTATCTGGACCCAGAAAAGCCAATATCATTTTTTAAGATTAATGATCCATTGGGGCACCTGCATGGCTCAGTCAGTTAAGCATCTGACTCTTGATCTCAGCTCAGGTCTCGAATTCACGATTGTGAGTTCAAGCCCCATGTTGGGCTCTATCCTGGGCATGGAGTCTATGAAAGAAAAAGAAAAGAAAAGAAAGAAAGAAAGAAAGAAAGAAAGAAAGAAAGAAAGAAAGAAAGAAAGAAAGATCCATCCATTCGTTCAACATGTTCATGTCCTAGTGTCACAGTCCTGTGTGTATTTGCCACCCATGCCACTGATGTGAGCTTCGCAAGCTCCAGCGCCTGGTTTCATTCATCACCAAGTCTGGCTTTGCTGTGGTTTGGTTTGGCTTGGGTTGGTGCCCATGACAAAAAGTGCAGGACTAGCATGCTTCAGGGCAGGTCTAATCCAGTATCTTAAGTGATTCAATTTCTCTTGTTCATCCCTGCTTTCTATAATGTTGGCTTCATCTTTGGACTGCCTCTGCTGCCAGTTCTGGGCTCTCGTCTGATGGCAATAGAATTTAGCTCCTGGGTGTCCGGGACAGGATCTTCTTTAATCATGTGGCACAAACTAGGGAAAGAAAGGGGGAGTCCCATAGTATCTACTGCATAGATCTTAAGTTTTTTTTATCCTTTTGCTGGCCCCGCTTGGGTTATATGTCTATGCCTAAACCAATCATCAAAGCCAGAATGGCTTAACAGAAGCACCTATGAGCTCCCCTATGTGTCTGAGCATGAAATCAGTTCGGTCCAACACTTGTGTCTGGGAACACAGGAGGGGTGATTTTCCCAAAGGAAAAGCAGAGTGTGAACAATGGGAGAAAGGATAAATGGGTAGATAGATGCCGTGGAGCCAAATCACTTAAATTAATTTTGAATGCAAACATCAAAAGTGCTAACTCATCCTTAATTATTTCAAATGATTTATTGCTCATGTAAGCAATTAAGTCCAAAGGTTCAGACATGAGGAGTGGCTTGATTAAGATCACTGTGTGTGTTATCTTTCATTTTCTGTGAGTCACTCTTCTCTTCAGTCTTGCTTCCCAACATGGCCCAACAGTTCCAGGATTCAAATCACTAATTCCTTCACATCCAGAGGAGGCTTCCAAGGAAAATATGAACTCTGCACTGACAGGGTCAACCTGTATCTAGGAAAATATTATACAGTGATTGGCTTATACTTGATTTTTCAGAAACTATCATGTGGCAAAAAGGGTGGAATTATGCTAGCTTTCTTGGAACATTCAGGTCCCACTGCTATAGTTGGGCATGAGGTCAGTTTTCCTGAGAGACATGGGTACCTGAGAGAAGGGTGAGCATCCCCCAAGGGCACTGCATGGAAGTGGCATGGCAGTTAGATACTGAATGGACATGAAAAATACCTACAAAAATGGGGTGCTTGGGTGGCTCAGTCTAACCCTTGATCTCAGCTCTGGTCATGATCTCAGGGTCATGGGAGCGAGCTGAGTCGGGCTCCATGGTCAGCTCAAAGTCTGCTTGAGATTCTCTCTCTCCCTCTCCCTCTCCCCCTTCCCTCTGGTCATTCTCTCTCTGTAAAATAAATAAATAAATCTTAAAAAAAAAAAAAAAACCTACAAAAACTACCAAGCATAGAGCCCGTGTCTTTCCAAAGCAGAGAATGGGTCTTCTTCATCTTGAGTTTCCACAATATTCACAGTCAATGGTGCTTAGTAGGCATTCCATCAATTTTTGACGACTGGATTAATGAGTCAAAAACAATCAGGCTATAGGGAATACAATTCTAATCACAGCTAAAAATAGGATCCACAGTCCTAGGGCTAATTCCAATTGCAGGCAGTATAACTGAGAGACATATTTTGCTCTAGCTGTGTCTCTGAAAACTGTCAAAATATTTTGAAGTTAGATAATAATTTGGTATCTATTAAGATTCTATCTTCAAAAGTCTTTTTTTTTTTTTTCAGTGAACATTGAGAACAAGGCGGAGCATTGAGAATAAGGCAGAACCAATGTCAAAACATGTGTTTTATCCCATTTTATCTTGGCTTCCAGGCTAAGAACTGTGATAAATTGACACATGTCACAAAACTCAAAACTCAGACAGTCCTTAGGAAGGGAACTGTGATCATTTAACACACAGGGCCTGATGAGTGCTTCTGAAAGTCAATGTTAGAAAAGCTCAAGAAGAATAAATACCCTCCTGAGCTCTTGATCAAGGTGACATTTGGACAGCATCCTGGGGGTCAGGATGCTAAAGCTGATGCTGAGAGTCAAGGACGGTGTCACAGAGTTGGGATGAAGCATCCACAGCAAAGGCTTAGAGTGAAGGAAGGGGAAGGGATCCTGTGTTGAGGGTCCCCAAGCCCTCACGTGCTCTGGGAGGACCTATGGGCCCCAGCGTATAGTTGTATTCATGGCTGTGATTTAGGACAGTACAAAGACACAAACCAACCCAGCAGAGGGAGAAGGCACTGGGGGTGAAGTCCAGATGAAGCCAGGAACGACCTTCAAGGGTCTCTCCCACTGCAGTCACACAGGACTCTCTTAATTCCTCCAGCAAGGAGTCATGACAACATGTGTGAAATGTTACCGACCAGGGAAGCTCATCAGAGAGTCGGTGCCTATGATTTTTACTGGAGACTCGTCGTGCAGCAGCCTCTGCCTCGCATGTGCCCGAATCCCAGACTCCCAGAAGGAGAGCAGGTGTTTGGCAGAAACCATATTGTTTTGTATAAACAGCTTAGATCCAGGGCCTCTCTTATCAGTTAGGGTGTCGGGAACCCTCCCCAAATCCTAGTTCCCAGACGCCAGCCAAGGGCCAAGCCCGTCAGACAGCCAGCCTCAGGCCTGCTGTGGCGACTCTCTTCTGCACTGACGTTCATGAGGTCAGCCTCAAGGTCAGGGCTTTTAACTCTTCTAATCACAGGGACTTGGTAGAACAAGAAATGAAACTTAAGGCCCCCGCCCTGTGCCAATGATTGGGTGAGTTATTATCACCCCAGTTTCTTTTTCTGAAAACAGAAACAAGGCCAACCACAAAGTGGCTGAGCCAATTAACCCAGGCAAGAGGTGAGAACGCCTGCTCCCCTCCGGGGAGGTGATGAGCATCACCTCCCTCCATCCTGTCTCCTCCACAGCCGCTGATGTGATGCCGGGGAGGGAGGCAGGGGACCCTCTGAGCTTGTCCAGGCAGGAGCAGGATTCCTCTCCACTCACCCCCACCCAGCCCGACCTCGGAGAACATCGTGCCACCGAGCAGAGCAGGAGAAGTGGGGCGGGAAGCAGGCTGCACTTATACCCTTTCAAATACTTTGAAAATGTGCACCTGCACAACTTCATTTCTCTCATGAAGATCAAGAGACAACCCAGACACACAGGGATATCGGAGTCTCTCTAGAACATTTGCTTGATCCTGAGGGTGATCAAAAAGTATTTGTAGAAGAAACAAAGCGCATCAATGAATAAATGCTGGGATGAATGAAGCCTGTTTGTGAGTAAAGACTTATTTTGAAAATAACTTCCCTTGGGTTCAGCAGAGCAGAGTCTACAAACTCGGTTGTCAGTTGTCGCCAGCTCAACTCAGTGGTTTATAAAAAGCACTTATTCCCACACTCGCAGGCCCAAGGGGCCATGGCGGCTCAGCTGATGGTGGCTGGGCTCCACCAGACCTGGCTTGACGCTGTCTGGGCCTCAGGTCTGCTCCACGCCTGTCCTTCCTGGGCCCATCGCAAGGGGCACAGTCTTCTTGTGCCTGAGCCCCGAGAACGAGAGCAGGATAAACTGCAAGAGTACGTTTAATGTCTTTGCTCTTGTCACTTCCACTGACATTCAATTGTTCAAAGCCAGTCGCAGAGCCTGAGCCACATCCAAGCCACATCCACATTCACTGTCTGCTCACAGTGGGAATGGAAGAGAGTATTTGCTAAACAATGATCCAAACTATCACAAGCCACAGCCCTAAACATGCTTTTAAATATGTACGCACACATACATGCTAGAATCCGAAATACCCTCCTGAAGGGAAAGATCACAGTGGTGGCCAATGTGAGCACACCACACAGCCTGTGTCAGTGGCCTCAAGTTCCAGCAGTGCCAAGAATAGTGGGCAATGGCCCCTGGGGGTGCTTCTAGCCAACCCTGGAATGGGCAATGTAGGATCACTGCTCTTCCTTTAGCAGGTGGGTTCAGCACACATCTTCTAGTCCAATTCCAACTTGAAGGGCAGCTGCCTTCCTGGTCTGCCGACCCCTGTCTCTTTACATATTATTGTAGATCGATTGCCTGCCATTGCAATAAAGAACTCTCAATGGGTTGTCTGGAATTTCTAAATCAGCACTGCAGAGAGCCTGGCTGATACACAAAGCAGGCCCCCCATCGGGACAATTGATGCCAGACTCAAGGCAATAATGGGGTCCTGGCCTGGGGGAACCAGCCCCCACCACTTACGTCAGCTCAAGGAAAGACCTCTGCTTCCCCTGCCAATGTGGCCAGTGGTAGGTGTGTCTTGGCAGCAGCAAAGATGGAAGGTGCTGGAAGCACGTTGGGGCTGCACTGAATTTGCCTGCATCGTATGGCATTCACGAAAGAGCACTCACCAGCCTTTAATATCTATTTGGCTCCCATCTTTGTCCTTACCTTTCTATAATGGAGGGGACAGAGATGGATGGTCAGGTACCCGATAGGCCTTCATCAAATCAGAGTACCCAGACTCCTGGGGGGACATGAAGATTTTCTAAGGGTTCATAGGCACAGACATGTTAAGAGAATCAATTTTCAGACCCTCCACTGACATGTGTCCTATTTGCCACTTCCTCCTTCACACACATCATTCTTCACTATATAAAAAATAGGCTGATCAGTCAGGGTAGCATCATAAAACTGACCGGGCACTCAAAGTGGGTAATTCTGGGAGAGTTTAATAGAGGAAATGTTTATAAAGGTATAGGTGGGGGACAGAAAACAACAAAGACTAAAGCAGCCTCTCTAGGTTAATGGGGCATGAGTAGGGTGAGGGGATGGAAAAGTTTCTAGAACCTGATGGGGAGGCTGTGCATAATGTGTAGGAGCTATGGCCTTCTGGAGCAGGTGCAGCCACCCCGAGTCCCCCCATCCCACAGACGAGGCCCCTGGGAACACATGCCCAACCTTACCATCTTCTCTTCCCCACCACCCACTGCTGGAGCTTCCCACTGGCCCCACCCAACCCAAAGTCATAAGGAGAGGGTAAAGAATAAAAGCAGTCCCCAATGAAAAGGCATCACCCATCCTGAACCTTACGAAGGTGTCTTTCCCTGTTGCTGAAAGTCCAAACAAAGGCACATTTTGAAATATTCACCTCGGTGCTCAGAATACAAATGTCACCCATAACTGGGTACCACACCTGGTCTATAAGTAGGAACCACCTCCTTTAATGAGACAGAGTGTTTTCCAGTCTTTATTGTCACCGAAGTGGAAGAAGAACCTAGTACCAGTGGATTACCATGGATTACCAACAAGCGCTGTGTCATTTTTGGCACATAACTTAAAGGGAGCCCGGGTAATGCAGCAGCCTACATCAGAAGCTCTTCCATTGCCGTCTGTTTGTTTATGTACACAGCGTCTTGGGGCTGACACCCACGAAAACCAAATGGTGTGAACACGATTCATGCTGACACCTGCCTCTTTTAAAATACCAAGATTCATTCAGAAACGCATTCACTGAAAAAAACAGTCCCGCCTATCATATTAAGAGGAGTATGTCACAAAGTGTTTTACCTTTTTAGGATTAATTGTTCTTTATCACGAGCTTATGACATTTTTATACTGTTTTGATCAATTGCGTTCCATGAAGAACCATAATGATAATTGAATTAAAAATAACTTATTTTAAAATTTAAAGACTTCTAGTCAACGAAAATGTTTAAAATTTAAATTTCAAATCATGAACCTATTTTTGTCACAGTCAGTGATGTATAATAGTCATTAATAAAGGACTTCTAAGAATAAAAATATGATACATGAAGACCAAGTTTCTGCCAGGGGAGTAAACTTCAGTGGGAAAAAAAGAACAATGCAGAATTTCTAAGAATTAGAGTGAAGTTTGTACATGATTTGGTTTCCAGTCCACCATGACAAGTATCAAGCCATAATGGTATTGCACATATTACTAAAGTGATATTACAGTTCCCTTTTAAAATATCAATATTCACAACATGCCAAATATTACATCCACATATTAATTTTACTTATTTATTAAATGTATTTATATGTGTAAAACATAAAAATATATAATAAATATATATTCTATTTGAATAATATATAACACATACTTATATATTAACATAATGTATAATTGTATCCAAATACATGTGGGTTTTGGGGGGTTTTTGGTTTTTTAAAGATTTTATTTATTTCATGAGAGACACAGAAAGAGAGAGAGGCAGAGACACAGGCAGAGGGAGAAGCAGGCCCCCTGCAAGGAGCCAGATGTGGGACTCGATCCCAGATCCTGGGATCACGCCCTGAGCTGAAGGGAGATGCTCAACCGCTGAGCCACCCAGGTGCCCCCCAAATACATGTTTAAACCTATGATGAAATGTCTAGCTGAGAGCTTAAAAATGTGAGAACGTAGACCTGGTTTTTAAAGCTGGAGGAGACGTGAGGACATGAATCTGCAGAAGTCAGCAGGGGTCAGGGATCTTGCAGGGTCTGGTCTGCCCACCGTATCCTGTGCAACAAGGAGGGAAATAAGTAAAATCCATATACGATGTCACAACACAGCTGCATCAGCTGGTGCCCAATGACGAGGTGACAATGAGGAGGACAGGTTGCTGCGGACCAAGACAAACCCCATAGATGTCCCAGAGGAATGGAGACCAATCCAGGATTTGAGGGTTCAGCTGCCCCTGGGCACATGGAGGAAAGTTGGGGAAGTTTCGAACAAGGCAGTCAGTTGGCTTATGGCCCTGGGATGCTCTCATTAGCAGTCCGATCAACCTGTTGACACCAGTTCCTCTCCACCATAACCACCCCCACCACAACGGTGACAATAATAATATTAGTCTTCTATATTTGTTGAACACTATTTCTAGGCATTGGTCTGAGATCCAGAGATGTGAAGACATAACTTCTATGATTCTGGCACCTGTTCTCAGCCACTATCCCATGCTGCTTCTCTTTTGTCCGTCAGGGTGTTAGTCATGCCATCATCCCTTCTTTTGTTTCATTCAGCATGGAACTGTTGAGAGCTGACCACGTGCTTCGTCCTCTAGAGATATTTGTCAAGATACAGGAACTATTGGTAAGCTGTCACCTGCATTGATTTCCTTGGGAGAATGTCACTCTGGTGTGGCTCAATTCTCCGATGGAAGGCCAACACCCCTTTCCAAGCCTTGGAGGAGAACCCTGCTTTCTCTGCTGTCCGCGCCTCATTCCCCGGCCTCCATGCCCAGCTCCCAGTCTCACCTGTCCCAGCCAGCCCCCGGGTGCCCACCTTTCTCCAAACCCTGATAGCTCATACAGCCCATCACACCAGCCAGTCCACAAGTTTCATATCACGCCTCCCATCACAGTGGGAGCCACCTCCTACACTCTCAGTCCCCCCAAGACTTCTGGATCGGTGGCCCCTGCTGAGATGGGGTTTGAGATTTCATTGAGCTCTGTATTTCCCCCAAACGGCAGTGTCTTTAACAAGAGAAAAGTGTTTTTCTGTCTCATCTACATGTGGACGGTCCAGGGCTAGCACAGTGGCTCCCGAAACATCAAGGACCCAGGCCCCCTCGGTCTTGCTGCCCTGTCATACTCAGCCTACGGCATCTCACTCATGAATCCAGTCCTGCTCTGGATCGGACACCCGAGTCCGCACTCCTGACAGCAGGAAACAGGACAGGGCGACGGAGGGAGGGAACGCTCTGCCTCCTTAGGATGCTTCTCAGAATTGGAACACGGCCCTGAGGATTTTATCCCACCAACTAGACCTTAGTGGCCACATCTCCCACCAAGCCTGAATTCCACGTGGTCAGGTGCCAGGCAAAATATCTGGGCTTCTAAAAAAAAAAAAAAAAAAGGAAGCACAGACACTGGGGGAAGAGCCACCAAAGTCTGCCATAACCTCTTTCTGCCTGGGCCGGACTCATTTCCCCAGTCCAGCCTCCACCCTCTGCCCCCACTTTCCCATGAATCTTAAGGACCAGGGTATAGCTGGTCTCTACGGTTTCCCTGTCTGCGACCAGCCCTCCTCCCTCCTCCCTTATCCTGACCCCTGGAAAATCTTTACTATTAACTAATATCAATATCGTTTCCCAGGGACTTGTTCCTCTGACTTACGACGTTTAGTATTTGTGAACACATGTTCACAGATGGCTTGCCATTGATTTACGATGCAATTCTCCCATTTTGAAGCAAGAAATGTTTTCTTCTCATGGCCCACAGTACTGTAGGACACACTTAAACATTTGTTAGGAGCATAGATCTCATGTTAAGTGTTCTTATCACAAAGAAAAAAGGAGACACAGGAACTCCGGGGGTGGTGGTTAAATCCATTACCTTGATTGGGGTGATGTTTTCACAGATGCTTTCATTTGTTCAGACTCGTCAAATTGCACGCATTAAATATGGGTCTTTGTTTTTGTTTTGGTGTATCAATGGCACCTCAACAAACTGCTTAAAAATAAACAAATGAGTACATTTTTCTGATCGGTTAGTCCGCTGTCACAGGAAAGCGAGCAGGAATGGTCCCTGCACATCAGACACCTGGGAGGTGGCTACACCGCAGCCACTGGCTGTTTAGACACGGACAGGGTGAGCACTTAAAATGGAGGGTCTTAACCAGCACGTCTGTCAGGGCTCTCAGTTGCTGGCACTGGAATCCCCTCCAGCTATTTAAGTGGAAAAGGAATTTAGTAAAGGGTATTGGGAGCTCACAGACTCTCTGAAAGGACAACAAATCAGGCATCTTGGAGTCTATGCAGCTGGCGATAACACTGTGGGTGCCATTCCACTGACAATTCCACTAAAGGCAGATAAGTGATGACTTGGGGCAGAAAACCTGAGAAATTTCAGATGTGAAGAAAAGATTACTTGAGACAAATAAAAGCAGGGCACTTGGGTGGCTCAGTCAGTTAAGCATCTGCCTTCAGCTCAGGTCATGATCCCGGGGTCCTGGGATTGAGTTCCACATCAGGCTCCCTGCTCAGGAGGGAGCCTGCTTCCCCCTCTCCCTCTGCTGCTCCCCCTGCTTGTGCTCTCTCTCTCTCTCTCTCTTTCTTTCTCAGTCAAATAAATAAATAAAATATGAAAAATAAAAGCAGTTCAGGTGGTGGCCTCTGAGTTAGCTCAAATGTCATTCCTGGAGTCCAGTTAGGGGCACTGATAAGCTCAGTATATTAATGATCTCAAATGTTTAGTTAAAGAAATAGCATCAGTATCCACACTGCCCAACTGTTAGGTCAACAGTGCTTTTATTCTATCACTTGGTTAGAAAGTTCAGACTTTCTAAGGCCTGTTGAGCTAATTTGTAAGAAGGAGCCAAGAAATGATCATAACCTGGGGGCTGACTTATTCCTTCCAGTTACCACAGATCTTGTTTACTCTGAGCTTATGTACATTTTGCCTTCCAAGGAAAACCAACACAGGTTCCTTGGGGGCATTTTTTCTTTTCTCGACTGTGTTTAAATAAAGTATTGATTTTGTTTTCAAGGTAATTTAAGGGGTGATACAGTTCCGATTTGATAACTACCATCTTAATACATTCGGTGTAAACAAATTTTAGGGTTTCAATAGTTATTTTTGTCATCAAAATCGACCTCATGATAACTGGCCCCCAGGAGATCACTGTGTAGCCTGTATGGGCATGAAGCTGTATGTGACATTAATGACTCAAAGACCAATGACCCAGAGGAAAATTGCTATCAGAAGCTGGAAAGGCTCTTCCTGGAGACGTGTGTTCTTCAAGAGTAAAGTAACACTGGGTTTCTTGGGGGAAAGCTGAATGGGAATATGATGTTTGAGAATGCAATAGAATTTATTCTAGTTAGGTCAGAAGTGTCTGTCAAGGGCACCTTGGGTGGCTCAGCTGTTGAGTGTCTGCTTTTGGCTCAGGTCGTGATCCCAGGGTCCTGGGATCAAGTCCGACATTGCTCCCTGCAGGGAGCCTGCTTCTGTCTTTGCCTATGTCTCTCCCACCCTCTCTCTGTGTGCATGTGCCTCTCATGAATAAATAAATAGAATCTTTATTTTTAAGATTTTATTTATTTATTCATGAGACACACAGAGAGAGAGAGGCAGAGACACAGGCAGAGGGAGCAGGCTTCATGCAGGGAGCCCGACATGGGACTGATCCAGGGACCCCAGGATCACGCCCTGGGCTGAAGGCAGGCGCTAAACCGCTGAGCCACCCAGGGATCCCTAAATAAATAAAATCTTAAAAAACAAGTGTCTGTCAAGTGGAAAGTATTCATTGCAAAGAAAAAGAACACTAATCCTCCGAGAGGCACATACTATCTTTTAGGAGGACGTTTGGTTTCAAGAGACAGAAACCCTGTGTCTATCTGATTTGCACAAAGGAAAGGAAAGGAATTTGTGGTTCGTGCCAAGATAAGGCCAGTGATGGGCTGGTTGTGGGCGTATCTAAAACCAGGGACTTTGCGGCTCTTTTTCTCTCCATCCTGGCACGGTTTTCTTTGACCTCACACTCAGGGAGGTGCCCCCCCCCCCACGTGGGGACCTTACAGGCTTGAGGTTCACCCCTGTCCGCCCTCGGGTCCCTCCGCAAAAGAACCTGTTCTTCCCGCCCGGGCCCAGGGTGAGCTCTGATTGGCTGAGGCTGCAGTCACGTGCTGCTCCTGGGCCAATCGCCGGCGCGGGCCCGCCACCTGCAGAGCAGCCCCGGGGCCCCGCTCGCGGGAGGAGCTGCCGAGCCGGTGCCCACCGCGGGCTGGTACCAGGCTGCGGCCTCGGGCCGGGGGCGGGAAGGCTCGGACACAATCAGAGGTTATATGGGAATGGCAAAAGGGGCGACTCGCATGACGGATGGATGTGTGTGCGTGCGTGCATGCGTGCACACAGGTGCATAAATAATTATGGAATAAACTGGAAGGTGACAGTGTCAGCCCAGTCACCCATTTCTACTAGCACTGAAAGTGTCACCGCACGATACTACTTCTGTGAAACCCATGCAGGACACACAAGTAATGCTTTATATTTCCTAACGGTAGATGACATCATCATCATCATCACGGCGAACAGTTTTTTGTTTACTGTCACATTCAATTCTCTCCACAATGCCATGAGCAAAGTAAGGTGTCTATTTTCGTCTAACAAATAAGGAAACTGAGACACCGTGAAATTAAGTGACTTCAGCTCAGATCATGATCTCAGGGTCCTGAGCTGGAGCTCTGCTCACGCTGCACACTGAGCACGGAGTCTGCTTGGGATTCTCTCTCTCCCTCTGCCCCTCTCTCCACTCATGCACACACTCTCTCTCTCTCTTTTTATTATTTATTTATTTTTATTTATTTATTTTTAAAGATTTTATTTATTTATTCATGACAGACACACACAGAGAGAGAGGCAGAGACACAGGCAGAGGGAGAAGCAGGCTCCATGCAGGGATCCCGACCTGGGACTCGATCCTGGGTCTCCAGGATCACACCCCAGGCCAAAGGTGGTGCTAAACCACTGGGCCATCGGGGCTGCCCTCTTTTTTTTTTTTTTTTTTTAAGAAATTTGGTTGCAAATCTTTTTAAAAGGGTATACTGATTGATGGTCCTTGTTCTATTCTCTTAACTCTCCTGGTACTTTTTTAAGATAAAATAGGATCCTCGTTTTAGTCTGCTCGGGTTGCGGTAACAGAGGATGCCAGATGAGGAGTTTAAACAAAGGAAATTTTTTTCCTTTCAGTTCTAGAGATTGATGTCAAGATCAAAGTGCCAACAGGGTTGCTTTCTGGTGAGACCTCTCCTCCTGGCTGGTAGACAGGCCACCTCCTCTCTGTTCCCTCACATGGCCTCTCCTCTGTGTTCACATTCCTGGGGTCCCTTCCTCTCCTTATGAGGACACCAGTCCTATTGGATTATGGCCACCCTTAGGACCTCACTGAACCTTAGTTACATCCTAAAAGCCCATCTCAAATATAGTCCTAGGGGTTAGGATTTCAACATATAAATTTGGGGTACATATAAATTTGGGGGGTACATTCCAGTCCATGACAATCCTCTTGAGCTAGGAGCCAGAGGGAGACCTTGACCCTTATGACACAGGGGGACCAGGGAGGGTATGATGGCTGCCTACCCCCTGAGTAGGATTTATATTAGTTTGTGTATATGTGTCTTTGTGCAGTGGGATGCAGCAGGCAGAGGGGGTCTCCCTTCCTTCCTTTGTTTTTCATCCCTTCCTCCATCCCTCCCTCCCTCCCTCCATTCCAATTGCCTTTCCCTTTTCCCTTCCTCCAAATTTCAAACTTCTTCAAGCCATTGTGTTTCTAGTACAAGCACTGTTGTAAGCACAGCAGTTACAACCCTAAACAAACAGAGGCAGCCAGCTACCATCCATCAACCCCATGTACACAGGAGGGAGACAGAACATAGAAAGTAAACAAATAAATAAGACAATGTCAGATGGCGTCAAGTGCTTTGCAAGATACAAGAGTGAGTGTGACTGGACAGAGGTATTTTAGGGAGCATTTTAGGAAGCATTCTGGAGTATGTGTGAAAGGCCCAGGTAAAGAGAAAGAGAGCCAAGCCAGAGAGAAGAGCATTCAGCATTTGGGGGCAGGGAGCAGGGGGCTGGGGCACGGGCAACACTGCTGTGCAAAGGCCCTGAAATAGGAGTGACTGTGCATGTGCGGTCCCTGGCAAGGCGGCATGTGGCCTCAGGGTGGGGGAGGGGACAGAGACAGGAGGGGGTGGCAGGGAGCACCTCCCTATGGGCGCCCCTGCTGGGGGGACTCAAACTCCCTTCCACCATGCAAGGACCCAGCTGTCCAGGAAGGGGGCCCTCCCTAGACACCGAATCTGCCAGTACCATCTTCTTGGCCTTTTCCACCTCCAGTGAGAAATAAATGTGTTGTTTTTAAGCCACCCAGTTTGCAGTGTTTCATTATAGTAGCCCAGCAGACTAAGGCAGTTGCATGAGGAAACACACATAAAAAACTTCAAACAGTGCCTGGCACATAAGAAGCGCTCGATAAATTTTGCTCATGGGAGAATAAATAAATAAAAAAGAATAAAAATATAGTACAAACTGTCTTCGTGCGATGGGAGAAGACCAGACCAAGACAAAGCTCAGGTATTTCTCCCTCAGCAACATCCAAATAGAGATCATTCCCTCTGAGAAATTCTCGCCCTCTTTCCCATCCTGGGTGAACGATGAATCCCAGCCACTGGCATCATCTGAAGAATTTTATTCCACTCTCTTTAGGCTACAGGCTGCGGAGTTCAGTGTGTGGCCTCCAGAGCCTTATGCCTCGGTTTGAAGCATAGATACTGCTCCTGCCCCTAACTACATAACTTTGGGCAAAATACTTCACTTCCCTGCCTCAGTTTCCTCCCTGCAAAATGAGGATAGTCTTGCCTTGAGGATTGATGTAAATAACCGTAAGGTATTTAGACTATGCCTGGAACGCCAGTCCAAATGGAATGGTAATAGAATTGATTCCATATTTTATTTTATTTTATTTTATTATTTTATTTTATTTTATCCTGAAGATTTTATCTATTCATTTGACAGAGAGCAAGAGAGCACAAGGGCAGAGGGGGAGGGAGAAGCAGACTCCCCACAGAGCAGGGAGCCCGATGCAGGGCTCGATTGCAGGACACTGAGATCATGACCTGAGCCAAAGGCAGACAGTTAACCGACAAAGCCACCCAGGTGCCCCCGATTCCATATTTTAAAGTGCTTTGCAAACCGTAGAACCCTGTGCACAGGTGTGGTGTTGGCACCACCCCTGCCCCGTGTATGCAAGCTTGTACAAGTGGGATGTTCAAAACCAAGTCACTTTTCCCAGCTGGTTTCCAGGTCTCTCGTGTTTGCCCGCAGTTATATTTGTGTAATCCAGGTTTCCCCGTGAGACAACCCGCCAGACCCTTCCTTCTTTCGATTTCCCCAATAGGAAGTTCAATCTTTGCCTGGGCTCCTAACTCCAGATAATTTCTTGGCGCTTCCCTCTGTACTGCCCTCCCGACCCCCTGTCCTTGTCTACACAGCATGCATGGCCCTCATGCCCCAGAGCTGCCAGCAGAAACAGAGCCAGGACCAGCATGTCCATCCCCCCGGGCAGTGCTCTGCAAAACACGGTGTCCACGAGGAGTGCTGGTACAGCGGGAGAGGCGTAACAAAGCCTTCATTCATTCATTCACTTGGCTGGTCATGCATTCATTAATTCCTTCAGCAAATATTTATGATGCCAGTTACGCACCAGGCACTGTTCTAGATATGAGGGCATGGGACCTGCCCTACGTAAGAGAAAAAGGAGAAAAATAATTGCTTGTTTCTTTTGGAAAATGTTTGGTCCATGTCACGAGAAGCATTTGTGGCTGCAAAATTTTGTTTTGGGAGGGTCTTGGAGGCAGCGATTTCTTTGTGGAAGGGAGAACAATAGGGTTCAATGAGAAACCTTCTTCATGTCTGGATCTCCCGTCCTTAGGGAAATGCAGAGAGAGGCTTCTTCCCAACCCTTGAAGCTCAGTGGGGCTGTAGGACGCACTCTAGATAATTGCTGTGCATGGAAGTGGCATCACATGTCACTTCATGGAAGCATTCCTGGCAGGTGCACGAGGACTACGGCCCTCTGCCCTGCTCTGTGATGGTGACCACAGATGCTGTGAGGTCCACCCTGCGAGATGGAGGCCCCCGCCCCCCGATGGCTGAGTCCAGGACTCTACCCTTGAAGTCATCCACGATATTACAGGAGAAAGAGAAATAAATCCTGATATGTTCAATAGCAGTGGTTTGGGGGTTATTTGTTACTGAAGCAGAGCCCAGTGGTTCCTGATGGATGGGCAGCGAGGGGTGAGGGGAGGGAGCTCGGGAGACCGGCTCAGGGCTGTTGGCAGAGCATCCCACTGGCTATCTGGAGTGTGTGCCCCGCATAAACCCTGGTAAAATGTTTCCTCAAGATGACCTTACTTGACTTCACATAGATTCCCCTTAGCATTATATTGCATGGGATGCCACGGAGCGCACACTGACAGATGTTATGAGAGGATTCCTTTCCAAGCCATTCCTGGGAATCACCATTAATTAAAAAAATAATAAATAATAGTAAAATAATTAAACACTTTTCATTTTAAATGAAAGAATATTACATATTAATTCATAAACAGACCCAAGGATTCAAGTGTTTAAGGGCTTCTCGAGGGCCAACTCTTAGGGCAACTTAATTAAGAAGCTCGTAGAGAAGCGTCGGGCTATTTAACAGAGGATGGAGCCTGGGTGACTCGAGCTGCAGAGAGACGCGGCCTGTATCAGTCTTCCTCGCTTCTATGAAAACAAAGTAGGTTTGTGTTCCACTTAGGGACTCATCCATTAGTCACTGCAAAGCGTCTGAGGACAAGGATGTCCATTTCAAACCTAATCTGCCTTTGGCTTCTCATGGTAGTGGTCTGGGACTGGAATTTATCTGCCTCGACCCTGCTCTGTTTGGTTCGTCCATGCAAATATGCAGTGCCCGCAGTGAGATTTCCATAACATGCCAACAATTTGTTTTCCCTGGGATCACCTCTATTTGTCACAGGCTTGGACCCAGCCCATAAAGAAATGTCACTCTTGCCCCCCTTGGTAATAATGGTTGTATGCAAATAATGGCCAAGCCTTGGTTCTGTGATAATGATTTGCAGGAGAAAGAAGACTGGAGGAGAGAACAGAACAGAGAGATGAAGGAGTAGGGGAGGTAGGGGAGGAAGAGGGAAGTGATGGGGAGGCAGGGTCTTGGAGGGAAGGGTTGGAGTACAGAAGGCAGTGTGGGCGTCCACAAGCAAACAAAACTGTATCTAACCCTCCACCCCATACCGGATGTGGTGGAGATGTTTCTGCTCTGAGCACCTCCCAGCGTTGTTGGAGGAACAAACGATGGTGTGAGAACTACGGCAGAGTCCAGTGCTCCTTCCCCAGTTGTAACTATTCCTGGGTGAGCTCAGAGAGGGAAGCCAGGCCGGCAGGTGAGGGAACAAAGGATTTTTTAAACTGAAGGCTGCTTACTCCTGGGTGCACATTTCCCAAGAGTAGGTGGGGGAGGAGAGTAGAGCTCCATAGGTCAGCGATCCCTCTAGGGACCTACCCAAGAATGCCCCCCACCCCCACCTTCTTTCCCCATCTCTCCTTCACAATTGCTCTTTTCCCGTCTTAGAAGAAGAGGTAGGATCATCATCCTCATCCGTCATCATCCATCATCCAGAGGCCTCCACAGTGCCTTGCTTGGAGGTCTGCAAACCTCCCCCATATTCAACAAGGATAATACTGGGGTCTGGGGTAAGTGCCCTCTAATTACAACTCCCTGACTCCCTCCACCCATCCCTATGATATGCATTTGCCCATAAAACGTTGTTTGATGTGTAATAATTACTTATCCAAATTTACTATACATTTATATTGTTTTGACCAGGGCGGATTACTAATAATTCCAACATGATCTCAATCTAAGTGAAATCTTAAACATGCTGAATTTATAACAAAAATAATTGATCGGATAAAGATATATTGAAATAAAATTAAAGTATCAGGGCAAGTAGAAGAGATCTGTAAAAGGAGAAAAGGGAATGATACACATTTCTAATGGTTAGGAAAACTCAATACATTTTTTTTTAAAGGAGAGTGGATATTAGAGAGCCATCATGTTTAGCTTTCACTGGATTTAAAAGGACATTTAAAAGGATGATGCAACAGTTTTACTGCAAAATATCAACATTTACACCACTTTGTCATTTACACAACTTTGTCATGTTGGTCCTTTGCATTTGACTCAATTTTTTTTTTTTTTTTTTCCAGAAGGGCTGGTTGCTGAGAACACAACCCCTTTAAACCTCTCCTCTTGGGATACCTGGGTGGCACAGTGGTTGACTGTATGCCTTTGGCTCAGGGTATGATCCTGGGGTCCTGGGGTTGAGTCCTGCATCAGGCTCCCCACAGGGAGCCTGTTTCTCCCTCTGCCTGTGTCTCTACCTCTCTCTCTCTCTGTCTTTCATGAATAAATAAAATCTTTAAAAAATTAAAATTAAAAAAAAAATCTGTCCTCTTGCACATTTCTTCCAAGACTTGACATGCTGGCTTCTTCTTCAGGGCTCACTTTTCACAAAGAATCTGCATTTGTGTCAATTCATGAGAATGATAGGAAGACTATGAGAGAGAAGCCTGGATCTTTGCAGCCTCGAGTCCTGGGCAGTGAGTGGGCTGACCTCTCCCAGCAGCTAGGAGGCCTGGGCCCACCCGCCAGCTCCACTGCAGGGCCAGCTTTAAGGGTCAATCACTAGTACCTCCCGACTCCACCCAGTCTCATCCTTGCCTCCTTGGAAGGTAGATGCAGTCATGTGTCTATGCCCCAGACATGGGAGGGGAAGTGATCACATCCCCCTTGGGCAAATGTTTTCAAAGCCAGGCTCCAAGAACCATGGCATCTTCTTCCTGTGGGAGACTGGGTCCCCATGTACCAAGTCCCAGCTGTCCCCAAGGCGGCAATGCAGCCTTTGCGATAATGAACAGTCTTCTCTTGTGAATCTTGGATATCTGGGATATCTTGGATATATTGTTACTGCAGTGGAAACTCTCCACCCTAGTCATACCCAGAGTCATTTTGCAAAATTTGAAACTTCAAACATTAAGTCTGGGAAGTGCCTTTGTTCTGTGTCCAGCTCGGCTCTGTAACGACTTCTTTTTCATCTCCAAAACTCACAGCCTTTTATCACAGCCTTTTATCAGGTCAAATTTGTGCATCTTTTTGGAATAAATTTTACAAGCTGAAAAAAATGCATTGTCTCCTCTGACTTTGCCTTCAGAAAGGACCCAGGAATTCATGATTGTGTTGGTTAATTCTTTGTGGCAACAGGACTGGTCAGGAAGTGTCCAGATATTCAATTACACGTTATTTCTGGATGTGTCTGTGAGGCTGTTTCTGGATGAGATTAGCATTTGAATCCGTGGACAATGGAGGAAAGCAGATTGCTTCCTAATGTGGATGGGCCTCATTTAATCCATTGAGGGCCTGAGTAGAACAAAAAGGTGGAGGAAGAGAGCATCTGCTCTTTGCACCTGATTGTTCGAACTTGGACATCGGTCTTGTCCTGTCCTTGGACTGGGCCTTGCACCATTGGCTCCCCTGGTTCTCAGGCTTTTGAACTCAGATTGGCCTTCACCATGGGGCTTTGCTGGGTCTCCAGCTTGCAGACAACAATCATGGGATTTCCCAGTTTCCATAATCATGTGAGTCAATTCCTTACAATAAATTTTACACACACACACAATCTCCCACTAGCCCTATTTGTTGGAGAGCCCTGACTGATACAACCCCCCAGCCAGTTTTGCTACTTCTCATAGATCTTTTCAGCATTGTGTCTGTGATCACTTCTTTATTCCTGCTTTTTTCTGACCTTTGTGACATTGCTTGAAAAATCCCATTTCCTGCTCTGACCCAGGGTCAGAGGGTCTCATCAATAAGCAGGCCTGGTGTCCATCAAAGCTCTCTATTAAATAAGAATGTAAACACGAAGGTCTTGCCAACAGAAACACCATGTGCTGCTAATGGAGACCAGAGAAAGTGATTCATTAGCCTGGAAAACTCGGGAAAACTGATTAGTGAGTCAAAAGGACATGACCCATTATTCCACGAAAGCACATACAGATTCAGATACCATGCTGAATGTGCCAGTTCACTTGATGAATGGCCAGCCCTGAAGGCTGGTGGGAACCTTTGCTCCTTTAAGTCAGCCAAACAGCTCATTTACACATTTTTTTGAAATCTCCATTTCAGACCATGATTTTCTGGATCAATGGTGGTAGAGTAACTGAAATTCTCACTTTGTGACTAGAAAGCTATCTTCCTACCATCACATATATATTTCCCCATCTATCTGGGGTCTTGGCCAATCAGAAAGCCAACATTTTGAAAATGTTGAGGGAAACCAGGCCACCCAATCCAGCATCAAAGTCCCGAAAGATGTCAGCACTACCTGTGCGACCCTCAGTCATGCATCATCACCTTCCAAAGGGTCTGTCTTTAAGTTCTTCCCATTTTCTCCACTGTTGGACTAATTAAAGCTATCCTAAGCTATTTGCAGGCTGTCGTAAAGGGACAGAAGGAGGAATTCTGGAGGAATGAAGGGAGACAATTGATAACTTGATGTCTCTTCTCTTAAAACCAGCTGAATCTGGAGGCTGACAGTGACCAGCTACCCTGCATAACGTCTGAGACCCTCCACACATCATCTCCTTCCTCCCTGGACTGCCAGGTTCCTGCTCCATTATCTGACTGCACCTTCCAGGCTGAGGCACTAAATACTCCTTTTTAAATGCAAATGTCATGTGACTCAAAGATTTTAATCAGTCAGGACTCTTGTTTGCATACAACAAAAAAAAAATGAGTTTAGAAGCTTTGAATTAAAAGAATTTATACCATCAGATAACTACGAAGTGCAAGGAGTACTTAGTCTCAGACACAACTGGATCCAGAGGTTCAGATGATGTCACCAGGTCCTGACTAGTGTCCCCTGGTCTCTGGGTGTCTCCTTCCCCCTCTCAGATCCATTCCTAGGATCTCCTGTCATGACTGCAGGACAGACAGGAGGCCTTCCCAATCCTGGAAGCCCCCACAACAGCCTCCCAGCATCTCATTTGTCCAGAGAACATCCCATGCCTGGCCTTGCACCAATCACGGTTCCTGGAAAGGAAAACCCTGAGGATCTCACTCCACCTGATACCCAGGGCTGGTCAAGCCATTTAGGTGAGAGTAAGGGGGGGAAGACTTCCCAAGGAAACTGGTGTTTGGTTACCAAAAGGTGGTGCAATGGGTTCTGGATAGCCAAAAAAAAATGCATAATTTAAAAATCAAACTCACTAAAGAGATTTATAAACTGAGGTAGGATGCACAGAAACCAAGTTTCCCTGTCTTTCTGTCTGAGGGCGAAGCCCATGAACCCATTTGTCAGAATTAACTTCTCAGATTAGTACCTGTGACCTAGGAAAGAGAAAATCCCTAGTGTTGGGACACGGAACAGGAGCCGTGGGACTGTAAACAGGAAGAAAGAAGTCTCGAGGTGCAGCACTGGCCAAGACAGCAAGGGTCTAGGGAATGGTGGCGACCAGCAAGAAAGGAGAGAGAGATCCAGACAGGGATCATCGCTGGGAATTACAACATAACAACAAGGACAGCTACTGCTGGCAAAGGGCTTCCTCCGTGCCACTATTCCAATCACTCAACAGATTGTAACACATTCCCATCTCACAGTTTTCTGAGGGGCTGCTATCTTTATTTCCATTTTACAGGTAAGACAACGGAGACACAGAGGGCCTATGTAAATTGCCCAAGGTCGCAGCTACTGGCGGGGACACTGAGATTTGAAACCAGCCAGTCTGCAGCAGACTCACACATTCAGGAAAAAAAAAAAAAAAAAAGATAGTGAAGGAAGACCCAGAGCCAGAGAACCAGGACAGCGCTGCTGGAAGAGGATGCTGAGCTCCTTAGATCAGATCCTCTTGATCTAGATGGGGACACTGAGGCCTCCATACTTTGGCTGCCCTGCCACCCCAAGGTGTTCATGAGAGCTCCTCTATCTTCAGTAGTGTGTGACATAAAAGCCAAACCAAGCCTGTTTCTGCAAGAAGAGCGTTTGTTGGCTCCCCGAGCAAAACATCTAAGTGTTGTGCTGGTTTCAGGCATGGCTCGATTCTGGACTCAGTACAACAAGGCTCAGTTTCCGGTGCCTTGGCGCTACGGGTGTATGTTTGCTTCCTTCTCAGGCTCGAGGTGGCAAGGGGTCTGCCTCCAGGTTCAACTCATCAGAAAAGAGCCAGGAGCATCCAGGTTAAGTCTTGAGACTCAATTCTGATTGGGTCACCTGAAGTTATGTGCTCACCCTCAATGAAACACTCTTGCCGGGGAGCACCACGCAATGATTGGCTTAGCTCTAGAAATGGTGTGTGCTGATTGGCTTGGCCCTGAAAAAAAAAATGCTACCTGCAGTTGGCTCAGTTCTGGGTCTTGGACCTCTGACTCCCCAGATCAGATGGGTGAAGGAGCTAGAGGGAAGAATTTCCAAATGACAGTGGAAGGGTAGGGTGCAGGATGGGGAGGTATAAGAAGCTTCTGTTTCCGGTATAAAGAGAAATGCAGGAGTTTAAAAATAACTATTCACAATGCCCAGGGTTCTATGTGAGAAAAGTTTGATTTTTTTTTTCTTATGTTATTTGGAAGCAATCAAAATACATATAACCCATAGTGACCTCAGAGTGTTTTTCAGACTCATGTTTGTATTTGGAAAAATGGATTCAAAATCTCTGACCTGTTGTTTCTGGGGTGTCTTGATTCTGCGGTGACTGGTAAATTCACGTGTTGGCACACGGTTATGAAATATCTTATCTGCCTTCAAGGATGAGACTATTCCTTCTCCCCAGTTCCTGGGACACACCAGAGCACAGAACAATCCTTCAGTGGAAACCAAGGGTTGTGCAAGACCTCTCCAGAAGGAACTGAGACAAGCCCACGATAGACATTTCTTCCCTGGGTAAAATGCACACACGAGGGAGCTTTCTCCATGTGCTCATTTTGATGAACCATGGTCCCTCATGAGAGTTCAATTCAAGCTTTTCCAGGGGCCCCTCCAAAGGTGAAGAATATGTCTTCCATGTTGACACAGTGCCTAGTTGAACAATGGTGCTGGATAAATGTGAGTTGATGCCTAGGAATGAATTTTCCTACTTTGGGATTTGCTACCTCAAAAGAGGCCAGACCCAGCCTCTCTTGGAGGTCAAATGGTTCAAGGCAGGGCTGTGAACATGGTGGGAGTGAGAACACTGTCCTGCCTTAGGTCCACTGAAGACTCACCCACCCACCAGCTTTGGTGTATTCTCTGGATGGCTGTATCCATCAAGGATCTTTTGGTTGCAACCCACAGACACTGGATCCAGCCAGCTGAAGCAAAGAAAGGAGTTCCTGGAGGGATATGAGTTAGTTCAAAAAAGGGAGATAAAGGGCAAGAATTGAGTCATCTCTGAGGTTCCATAAAGAGGAAATAAAGATGATGTTTATCAGGGCACCACAGTGGGTCTAGTCCTCTCCAGACTGCATTTTTTCCTCCTCAGATTCAAATCATCAAGAGATTCAAATTACCCACTGACCCAGCTAGGACCATGCATACAGAGGCTTTATCGAAAGTGGGGGTGGCCCAAGAGGTCGAACACAGGCAGGCAATGTGCTCTGGATCCCCACCTCTGCTCTGTATCTTCCCTCAATTTGCCCAGAAAAGCAAGTCCCTTCTTCTCCCAGGTAAATACCCGAGTGATGGTCTTGAGCAAATGCCCAGGGACCAGTACCCCAGAACATTCATTACAGCTTTTGTCTGCGATAGTAAAACACATAGCGTCCACTTGAATAGCCATTGGGTGGACACAACGGCACTGGTACAGAGGTTAAAATAAAGTAGAAACGTAGATATCAACAAAAATCAAAGTCAAAGATATTATATTCAATAAAACTAAGTAGATTATAGAAGAATATATACAATAATACCATTTATGCCAAATAATATGTGTAACCTTTGGGAGTATAGACAAAGTCCTTAGAAGTCTAAATTCTGTGGATTTCCCTCCCTCTCCCCAAGAAGTGGCCACTCCCTTAACTTCATTAGTTACAGGAAGGTTCTAATGCACTTCTGAGGTCAGATTCCCAATCACAGAGCCGTGAGTACCCAGATGCTTTGTTACCTAACACTTTTCTGTATGTATAAAACATTTCTTTAAAAAAAAAAAAAAGTGAGCTGCAAGTGTACAGCCCATGGCCAGGGCAGTGAAAGGATCTCTGTCCCTTGAATCTCTTGTCTTCCTTAGATACCTCAGACTGTGAGTGCCCTCGCTCTTTGCCCCCAGCAGCCGCCCACCCCTGCTCCACCTCTCAGGACCCCTGTGGGTGTCTGTGCTGTGTTGGGGAGTGAGGACACCTTCCTCCCTGCAGCACTGGGTTGCACCGTAATTTGCCTATTGATCATCAGTCAGGATTCAGGAAGGAGCTGCAGGCACAGCTGTGTCCCCACGGGGACCTGGGCATCATCCAGCCACATGGAACCAGAGATCAATGGTCAGGTCCCATCCGTGCTGGGATCTGCGAGGAGCCCCCAGGTCTGTGCGAGGATCTGCAAGGAGCCCCCAGGTCTGTGTCCCCAGGGAGGACATGGGGGCTCTGATGCTCCCAGAGAGAGGCGCAGCTGAGACCTGGTGTCCCTGCCCTGGCTCCATCTCCAGGCAGAATCCCAAGGCCTCCTCACCTCCCAGAGGCTGATGAATCCAACATCAGAGATTCCTTCCCTTTGGGTTTCTCCCAGGTGGGATGGCTGAGCCATACCCACCTGCGCTATAGCAGGGGCTTGTGGACAGCCACAGGGATCTGTCCCTGGGCGGCGGGGGGGGGGGGGGGGGGGGGGGGGGACAACAGGGGGCAGCACTGAGGAATCAAGAGGGCAGAGAAGAGACCACTCATCTCCGGTCACCCCTGCTTCTCCTGGGGGCGTTCGTACAGGGATCTACACTGGGAGGAGAGAGAAGCAGAGGGAGAACTGCTCTGTCTCAAAGTCAACAGAATGTCACCTCCTGTCACTGAGTATTCTCGGTTACACTGGGGCGGGCCTACCAGATAAAAGATTCTAAAGAATTGAAGTATAGCATGGCTGTTCATAACTAGAAGCTCCTGGACTGCTTAACAGAACAAAGACGGCTACCCTCAGGCAGGAGGAGAAGATCAATTGCAATGTTGGAAAAGGTTTAGACAGCCTCTGAGTCAACAAGAAAAACCCCAGTGAAAATCAAGGGGTCGATGCCTGTGTAGAATATTCCCTTGGAGCTCAGCTCCGTACTTCTAGATGAATCTGAAGTGGGGACATATATCCACTCAAACGTGCTTGGACGTCAGTAACCAAATATCCCATTAACACACATTTAAAGAATCCTACTTGTTGTCCCCTGTAACAGAAGCGATGATTGATTTAGCTTAACTACGTTCGTCTTTCTGCCCTGCCCTCCCCGGCGGCTTGGCTTGGTTCTTAAGTCTATCTCCTCGTGATCACAGAATGGCTGCTTTGGTCCTAGCATCTTGTCTTCAACCGATTCTTTTCAAAGTCAGGAAATAAGAGTTTCTTTCTGTGTGTTTTACAAAATCATTTTACATCATTTTACAAAAGATGGAAACCTTCCTAGAAGGTTCTCCAGACCTCAGAATAAATTTACTCTCCTGTTACATGAGTCAGACTTGGGTCCCATGGCCACTCCTGGTGACAGTGGAGGTTGGGCATGCTTCTGGCCCATTAGTGATCTACAGTGGGAGGAGTGTCATGCTCTTCCTGACAGGGAAACCTGGGTAGGTGACCTGGTCACCTGGGTAGGTGACCCTTACTTAGCCCCTGCCCCTGAAAGGCACATAAGGCCTGTAGTTCGATTTCTTTTTACAAGGGCTGTATGGACATTTGGATAGGACAATTCTTTGCTGTGAGGGCTTGTCTCTTCCACTGCAAGTCATACAGTGGAAGTCACACGCAAAATGCTAGAAAGGACATCAGCCATCAGATTTTGTGACATTCCAGAACTCCCTTAGAAAAACCCAAATGCTCTCTAATGCTCTCTGCCTTCAATCTGTGCCGAAGTTTCTCAACATGTGTGAACTGTGTCTGCACGATTCAGAGACAAGGGTCGGGGCAGGGCTCACCCCCAGAGCAGCTCTGTTTCTGATTTATTTTACAAATTGAATTTTTACGATAGGTTTTCTTTGATGAAATGTTTTACACCTAGAAATAGTTGCAAATGCCTACATGAATCTAGACTGGAGCCATGTGAATTTGAAACTGCCTTTTTCAGAGTAAGAAGATTGGCCAACACGGTTATTCTCCTGAGCGAATATTCTGATCAAATTTTTGATAGTTGATGTAATAAGTTGTGGCTCATTGATAGTCTGTATTTTCTTTTATTTCCCACTTTTAGGGGGCCTCCATCCCCTGGATTCATCCCTCATTCACACCAGAGATGAGTCTTAGAAACTCGTGTGTGCTGACCTCAAAATTAGAGAAAACTAAAACATTTCAGGCAAAGAAATCCCAGCTGCCTGACCAAATTGTTTGGTTTTGTTTTGGGTGGATTTTTTTTTTCTTCTTCTTCTTCTTCTTCTTTTAATTCATGCATTTGTGGCATGCTGCAGAGGAGGGGAAGAGTTCAGGTTGCACTCTTTCTTTCTTCTTTAGAATAAGAAAAATAAAACTTGGCTAGAGTTGAGTGCCTCCTAATCCCCAATAGAAATCTGGCATTTTCATCTTGCTTTTTCAGCCTCTCTGATCTTCACATAGCCTGAGGTGGGGGTGGGGTCCGCCCAGCAGAGTGGTACAGTAATCCCACCCAGTAATAACCGAGGCATGCCTGAGGGTTTCAGTGGAGATTGAAAGGTCCCAAGCCCATCCCTTTTCTAAGGTGATGAAAAGTTGGTCTGGGCAGGGCACCAAGTGTCACTTATCAGATTCCAGGTGGCATTGTCACTGACGCCTGGCCCTGCTGGCGTCTGTTGAGGGTGGGCTCCATCAAGTGAGTAGGAGGGGTGACCGGGCACCAGGCTTAAGGGGATTCAGGATCCCTGGCGCAGTTCCTGACTGGGACGGCTGCTTGGTTCTGGCAGGGACCAGGACACCATGGAGACGAGGAAACAGACAAAATGACTCATCTTGGCTCTGAGCCCAGAATATGTATGCTAATGCCATCATGCAGACAAAAATAAGATTATAGAGATATTGAGTGCAAAAAATGCCCAACCTTAAATAATACTTCCCTTTAATCCATCAACACAGAGACTCAATAATTTGCTGAGATCCAGAGTCAAAGAGAAAATCATCACATGAATAAAGTTGTTTAGCAAGTCCGTTTTTCCCTCTGCCCACCCCATGCTCCTCTTGACAGACATTGCCAGGGCTCACCAACATCCCTAGCTCCCCATTTCTTCCAGGTCCTTGGGAGGATCAGACTCCCTGACCCTCTGTGACCATGTGACCACTCCCAGCCAATGAAAACAGAGAGAAAGTGACAGGCACTGTGTCCAAGCAGAAGCCTGGAAGAGCCGGATTGTGATTTGCTCTGCTCCCTTCCTATGCCGGGGTCACAGGGACATGCACTGAGATGGTGTGGCCTCCGTCCAACTGGATTACTAAATGACTGTGCTGAAAAGAGCCCCCCAAATTGCCCCCCAATAGACACACAGTGTCAGTGAGAAAACTTTTGTTGTGTTAAGCCATGGAGATTTGAGTGTTGTTACTGCAAGATACCCTCGCCCATCCTGATTAATACACTCAATATCTTCCCCCACCATATCCTATAGATGGACACATTCAAAGCTCATGCATCCCTCTAAACTTTTGCTCAAAAGCCTATTGGTGTTCAAGTTTCCTCCAGGCAAAAAAAATTACAAATGTCACAGACGAGATAGCTGCTGACTTTGGCAAATCAGAACTGCTTCCCCAATATTGAATCTGATGCACAGGAAAGAAGCATTTGAAAGTGCTGACACCAGGAATGGACACGTTAATGATTGTGTCAAAAGAGATCTAAATTTAGAAATAGAAATAGTCTAGTGACAGGTAGGAATGAACCATTGAGGCTTAGATACGTGGTGCCATTTGGGGATTATCTGAGCTACATAATTGTCACTCATGTTGCGAGTACATTTCATCTTAAATCCATTAAGAAGTGGGAGGAGAAAACATAGAGAAAATATGTTATACATTATACATGGAGACTGGTCAACATATTTTAACCATAATTGCAGATATCAAAAGAGCTCACACTGCTTCTGTTCTCATAACAAATGAGCTATAAAGAAATGTGAGAATATTGGTAAACTGCAAGGATAAAATACCAAACTGACTTTATTTTATTAAAAACAACAAGAACAACAAAAAGCACTTGGCTCAGTGTAGAAGACAAGTATTGATTCCCCCCCCCCCAACACACTCCCACTATTTTTAGTAACAAAATATTCCTCATATATTTTCCAGGAGACCACCCCCTACCCTGCAGCCCAAGTCACAACAAATGAAAATACGTGTCCACGCAAAATGTACACATCAGTGTTCACAGCATTCTTCATATTAACGGAGAAGTGGGAACAGTCCCAATATGAGTGGGTGGATTGCAGAAACAAACCCAGACTGTGGTGTGCCCATATTGTGGAATACTATTCAGTAACAAAAAGGAAAAACAAAACCTGTTGATGCACACCATCACCTGGATGGATCTCACAGGCATTCTGCTAAAGAAGAAGAGCCAAGCTTAGAAAGTCACGTGCCTTAGAATGCCATTCTTGAGATGATGGAAGCTCCAGGGTTTGGAGATCAGATTAGTGGTTGCAAGGAGCTGGAGGAGAAGAGAAGAGTTGGCTATAAGGTGGTGACACAGAGAGATTTTGAGGCTGATGAAGCCCATTGTATCCTTATTGTGGTAGAGGATACCCAAATCTATACTTTGTGATGTGACAGCGTGTATGTTTCTTCTTTTGCCAAGTGGGTCCCCCCCTTAGAGTGAAATGACAGGTATTTCTGCCCCTTTTCCATTTGCACAGAAAACATCAAATTATAATGCATTGTTTTCATTTCGCCGTAACACCAAATCCTTCTTTGAAGTCAATAATGAGAAAGCTCATCTTAGGGGTAATTTCCTGATCATCCAATTTTTGAATATATATATATATTTTTAATTTGCTAACCCCTGCTGGCGTGCCAGGTGGCAGGTATAGTAATCCTTGGAGATTTCACTGTTACTCTGCTAAGATTGATAAAAGCCAAACTTCAGATAACCTTCCATCGCACGCACTTGTTAAGAAGCAGAAAGTCAAAGAGCTGGATGGAATGTCAAGAAGAACTGGAGTTGAGACATTGCTTACGTCACAGGATAAAAGTTTATAGGCGTCGTCAGCAAAGTAAGCTGCTGGCACTGCAAAGCTTCACTCAGTCCTATGAGAAACTACAGCTATTCTAGAAACATCCAGGAAAGTGAACCTCCTGTCCTTCTCTCCAGCTATCTCTGATCCAGGCACCTCTGAGGTCCCCATTCCCCAATCATTCACAGGGTGGATCAGGCGTGGGTCTGAATTGCAAACAACAGAACCCACTCCAGCTAGTGCAGGGGAGGCAAAATTTCCTTCGCCCCTCTTAGATTCTGTGGTTGGGCCTAAGAATTAAGCTGACACAAGACAGATGAACAAGAGAAAAGCACACACATTTTATTTAATATTTTTGCATGCACAAGGGAGTCCTAAAAAAAAATAATAATAAAGACTCTAAGACGCCACCAGGCCCCAAAGCTCATACCCCTTTTTAAACAAAGAATGATAAATAGTAGGGCTGTGACAAGACAAAGCAGCTCGGACTAGGGGCAATAAATTGTGAGACAGTGACTAGGAAGTATATGGGGAAATCTAAGGGAAGATAAAGGTTATATTAGTAGGTTTGTTTGTACAGATCCATTTTGGCATTGGCTCCCAGTCTCTGATGATAAGAATGTGCTGCCCCGTGCGGGGAGGACATCTTTCTCATGGGAAATTTTATAACCTGCTCTTAGGCAGAAATGGGAAGTCAGAGAGCCCTTCCTGCATCTGCGCTTTCTCAGATGCCTTCAGCTCGAAATCATCAACATGCCAAAGTGGCATGTTTAGAGGTGGCATATTTCAAGCCTCTTTCCTTGTTTAGGCCAGAAAGAAATCCGTTGAGTGTCTCTCACAGTGATCTCCACAAAGCCGGAGAATCAGACTCAGAGGTTGTAACCAGAAACAGGCAGGGTCCTCACCCCCTGGCACTGGGCCCAGAGCCTGCAGGTCAGGTCATTGGTGCTGAGCACAGGGTCCAAGGGGACAGCCTTCTGCCTCCCGGGTAGCTTCTTAAAGCCCCATATCTCTTGGCCACCCTCTCCAGAAGGCACTCTGCCCGCTGCCGCCCCTCACCCCCCTCTCTGCTCAGCACTGAAGCCTTCTTTGTTGCCAGCTGATCAGTGGGATCCCCCCACACGCCTGCTGTCTAGCTGCGGGGGAGACTGGGAAGGTGGGTTTCTGGCTTCTCTTTTGAAGATGTGCAGACACATCAGAGGAGATATTCCCCTGAATGTAGAGAGGCTTCCTAAAGGGTCCGGACAACCACAAATCATGACAAATGCCCCCTCCCCGGTGACTGTCTCTGCCTAGCGCTCCCAGCAGCGCTCTTGACCACAGTTACATCACTTTCAAAAATTGGCAAAGGGGTTATGACAAATGCAGTGTTAAATTCCCAACTCCCCGATGGAGAGATCGGGAGGCCGGAGCTAATGTTTGGTAGAGGAAAGTCACAGTATAAATTCCAGATGTTATTCCAGGAAAAGGTGTTTTTGGCATGAATGTGCTATTTTCATGTAATGAAAGCCGTTCAGTTCTAGAAGAGAAAGATTTTAGTTTCCCAGGGGGGAGAGAGAGAGAGAGGGAGAGAGAGAACATGTGTGTGTGCCCAAGTATAATCCTCAAAATGTTAAAAACATAATTTTGATGAACTACATTACATGGTGGCCACTTGTCAAATCTATTTAACTCCTTAATGGTGGTATTAATAGGATGCAGAGCTGATTGACCACAGGATCTGAGAACAGTGTTCCATATGGTCAGTGAAACCAAGGGACGGTGAGGTCCGATGCCAAGGTAGATGCAACCACTTCAGGATTTCCCTGGGCAACAGAACTACAGCTACTGGGTTATCTTTAGTACAATCATAAAAGAAAAAGACGTATGTTACCAGTTTTTTGTATGTTAACCTCTACCTTTCCCATGTTGTGAAACATCTGACCTGTAGCCAATAGTCATAGGAAGTTCAGGTGCCATTTCCGTAGCGTCCAATGTCCCTAACCAGGGGTTTGTAACAAGTCCTCCATCCTGACACTAAAAGATCTCACAATCATCATTATGCCTTATTCTCAAATTTGAATTTTTTTTTCTGAACACCTGTAATGACATTTTCTCCCACCCCTCAAAGATAAACATGACGTGCTGACTGGAGCTTTCTCCTCTTGAACATATGCACCCAATCATTCATCCATTCAACAAACACATACTGGCCTCCATTCTGTGTCCAGAACTCAGTTGGCCACTGAAGAAACAGAAAGATGTGAGACACAATTCCAACTCACAGGTAGAAGGAAGTTGGACACAGTCAATATTTTCTGAAGACCTACTAAGTGCCAGGCATATCCGAGGCTGTGAGGGGTAATGTAGACATCGGCTGCAGTGGGTTTCTGCTGTGGGGGGTTGCACAGCCTCAGTTTCCCCCCCTTTTACCCTAGGGACCTCACTTTTTCCTTAAGGATTCCATGCACACTGTGCTGCTATCTGGATGGAGCAGATGATCATGGTGCTCTGGCTGGAGGGTGGAGGCGAGGCGGAAGCTCAAACTTTGCTCCTGGGAAATTTCATCTCACAATGACTAATAATAAGAAACAAGAGTGATTTGGGTTATCACTCCAAAACACAAGCCCAAAAGAAATTGCCCAGGAGTTCCTGCTCCCTGGACTCCAGAACTGACCCAGTTCTTGTCCTTCAGAACCTGGTGCCCCAGCCCTTCTTATTGTTTCCAGAGTCACCCCATGTCCTTCCCTAGATTCTTGGGCTTTTTTAAAGATTTTATTTATTTATTCATGAGAGACACACAGAGAGAGGCAGAGACAGAGGCAGAGGGAGAAGCACTCTCCCCTGTGGGGAGCCCAATTTGGGACTCCATCCCAGGACCCCGGGATCATGACTTCAGCCTAAGGTAGATGCTCAACCACTGAACCACCCAGGTGCCCCAGATTCTTGTTTTGATAAAGCTGCCCAAAGCCAGCTGCTGTTGCTTGCAACCAAAAGACCCTGGCTGATGGATACAGCTGTTCACAGAATGTGCCAAGGATGACAGGTTGGTGGGGGGGGGGGGTGGTTTGCAGCAGATCCAAGGCTGACAGCCCCTGCCACCACCCCCCCTGCCCAGCTCCCTCTCCAGGTGTATTTATTCACACTCTTCACCCTGGGGGTGGGGCCATGGCGTGGTTCTTTCGAGAGACAGACAAATCCCAGCTAGGAGAACTCACCTTCTCAGCCACAAAGTCACATTTGCCAACCCCTTATAGGTGCCAGGCACCGTGCAAGGAACAGAGTGATGTAATCCCTGCCCTTGAAGAGCTTCTAGTGATTCAGCTAAACTCCTAGGAGCGACCAGAGTTCATGATTAGCTCAAAGGACAAAATCCTCCAAAGAGTACAGTTCACAGGGAGAGCTATGAGAGACCAGCTTCCTGTGAGTTCTTTCCTGCCTGGCACCATGATCTCACTGCAAGAGGGATGATTCTCTTGTAAACATCGCTGGAATTGCTGTAAACATGGCCTGGTGAAGTCCAGTGCTTGAGATGTGGGAGCGTCTGTACCATCAGTGTATGAGAGACCCACATGGGCAACAGGTCAGTGGTTTCAAATATGTTTCTCCCACTCTGAAGGCTGATTATCTTGGGGAAGGTCACCGTGTTTACGTTTCTTTCAAGGCTGCTTCATGGAGCATTTGCAGCGATCAAGTGTATCATATTTTATACAAGAGGCTGAGTCAAGAAAACTTGCAAGTTGTCTTCTCAGTGTTTATTCATTCAATAGCTATTTAAAGAGCTTCTGCTATAAGCAAGTACTATTCTAGATGCCCAAAGTATAACAATGAACAAAATGGACAGAAATCCCTGTCTCCGAAGGGCCCGTATTCTTTTGCGGGCAGTTTATAACAACAACTTGATTTTCACTTAGAAGACTCTACCCTGCAGTCAATACCCAGTCGATATGGTGTGCAGGCAAAGGCACCCCAGACTCTGGAAGGGGGACCTATGATCCAGGTTAAACCTAACAGCACCCGTGTTGCCCCGGCAACAGGAATTCATTACTGGGTGTGCATGTGACCTAAGCTGATCCAATCAAAGTTCACCTCGGGCTTTTGTGAAAGCTACTGGAAAACAGACCAACCACAGCCCATTGTTTGAAACGCTACCCCCCCAAAAAAAAGGGTCAGCGGGGCCCATTCCATCCCCATCTGGTCCTGGAAAGTGAAGCCAAGACCTGTATGTCCTGATGAATACTGAATTTGATGTCTGGATGTAGCCGTACCCAATGAGTGTCTAAAATGACCATATAATGTACTGTCCACAGGACACGTGTGTGAGCAAAAGGGATACTCTGGACAATCACTCCAGAACAACAGGCATAGACGGGGACCATACTGGGCAAACTGGACTTAAACACTTGCAGCTCTTACTTGTGACTGATTTTTTCATCACATGAGGCAAGACATTACCTCTTGAAGGTACTCCATATCCTTACAACGAATGCCTTCTGCTTAATTTAGCAAAAGGGCAGTTCTGAGTCATAATAATCAGTGGGATAGGAAGGGGCTGCTGTTCATGACGAAGGAGGCAAGCAGGTGCACGCTGGGACCTCCCCACTCGGACCAAGACACCCGCTCACCCCGAGTACTGGGTGTCCAAGGTGCCCAGCACCACGTTGGACATGGAAGATTCCTGGATGAATAAGGCACTGAGGCACGGGTCCCCTCCGCCAGGCGCTCCCTGTCTTAGTAAGAGACATAAGTAGCTCAAACCACAACTGCAGCACAAGACACTGAAGCCCACCCGCTCAGCGGCCCCTTTGAATTGTGCCCACATTCAGGGTTCGCCTCTGTTCAGCAACACCTAGAGGTGATGATTGGCTGAGCCGGCTGCTTGACCTCTTCTCTTCCTCCGGCATTTACAGAAAACTTGCAGCACTTCAAGGAGAGATGGCAGGCCAGCCGTGGTCTAATATCTGAGCTACTTTCTGCCCCTCTATGATCAGAATTTCAGCCCAGGAGCCTTAGAGATGGAAACCCTTCATCTTCAGGTCAAGGAGATGGTGGGGATGGAACAAAGAGAAGCTCGGCCTCCTCCTCCCCCTGCCCACTCTGGGTTTCCCCAGGGCAGGGACAGGGCTCCAGCAGGATCCACTCTTGTGGTCCCGATGTGTCATGGATCAGCAGGGTGCACCCTCAACGGACTTTTATCTGAAATTAATACGGCAGCATCATTTTGCCAGAAGAAAGACATCGTGGAGCAAAGGCACCATCTCGTCTGCCAGGAAACATCTTGTGGTCATGGGAGGAAGCCCTGGGCGCCAGAGTCCAGGGGGGCGGTGTTGGCTCTAGCTGTCTGCCTTTTGTACTTGAAAAAAACACAGAACGTCGCACCGACGTCCTGCCTGTATTGACTGGCCACGCACCCTGTGGTCAGCACAGCACTCTGGCCCCTCTTCCGTAACACGCCGGAGGAAAAGCAGAGACATAATTCCTCTTGTCTTCCTGAGCGGGACGAGCCATGTGTCAAGTTAATGAGTGGATCTGATGAAGTGTGAGACAGCTTGCCATGCGACAGCCAGTGGCCTCGTTGCCTTTCCCTCGGATAATATTGGATTTCGTAGTGATAACATCAACAAGAGAAAGGCACGTAGCTAACAGCTAATTTCTGAAGAACATATGTTTCTGCTCAATTTCTGCACCTTTATTGCTCCGTGTGACATTGTAATACTTTCTGCTGCATAACAGACCTGATTCGGCTCATCTGTCTTCCATCTAATTCAAGTCAAAACCAGTAAAGTGAGCCAATTCCTGGCCTATTTGTAGCTCTTCCACGAATTATTGTCACTGATTGTCTTGTGCTGCAATTTTTTTTCAGGAACCAAGAGCTCAGAAAACAAAACAACCCAAAAAAAAAAAAAAAAAAAAAAAAACGAAACGAACAACACCTGACCAAGTTGAAGGCAATCTCATTTTCTTTTCTATACTGTTTCCTTAAAAGATGAAAAATGACAGTTTGGAACCTAATGGCACAAGTTCCATCTGCATAGATAACAGATTGCTATTTTTATGAAGAAATCACAAAACAGGAGAAAGTGCCTGCCTTTAGTTCCACGAGCACAAAATGAATCCTTGGGAAACCTGTAGACTTCTTGATAAATCTGATAAGCGGTCACAGCTCAAAACTTGAGTTTCTCACTCCAAACGAGCTTGGAGCCGTCCCCGAGACCCGTGGCAGGCTTTCATTTTTCTCACTCAATCCATTTTACGAAGATAGCCAATCCATTCTACGAATCCGACAGCTAAGCTTCAAGCACTTCTTCCCCATCTCTACTACCTTGGTCAAAGCCACTGTTAAAACTGTCTCCTGGCTCACTGATGCCTCAGGATCTGCCCTTGCCCCCTGCCCTGGCCCTTCCACTAGTCGGCTCTTAACACGATGATCAGAGAGATCCTGTTAATTATAGGTCAAATCACTCACTCTGACAGGAAGGCTTCTAAGATGGCCCCAAAATTCCTGCCTCCTTTGTATGTAATCCCTCCCCCTAGAGTATGGCAAACACCGGAAATATGATGGCCTATCACCCTTATGATTGGGTGGCTAATCCAGTGACTTTGTGTTGTTGGGTTCTTTTAGATTTATTTATTTATTCATGAGAGACACACAGAGAGGCAGAGACACAGGCAGAGGGAGAAGCAGGCTCCCTCCGGGGAGCCCGATGCAGGACTCGATCCCTGGACCCCAGGATCATGCCCTGAGCCAAAGGCAGATGCTCAACTGCTGAGCCACCCAGGCGTCCCTAACCCATTGACTTTGAATTAATCAAAAAGGTGAGGATCTGGGTGGGCCTCATTTAATCAGGTGAGTCCTTTAAAGGAGCCAGGATCTTTCTGAAGAATACTGGAGCTGTGATGGAGGGGACAGGTGGCCAGGACCTGAGGGCAAACTCCAGGAGCTGTGACTGGTGTCCAGCCAATAATTAGCAAGACAACAGGCACCCCTCTCCTTCAGCCACGAGGAAATGAATTCTATCTACAGTCTTAGGGAGTTTGGAAGCAGACTTTTTCCTAGTAAAGACTCTAGACGGGAGTGCAACCAGCTGACCTCTTGACTTCTTCTTTGTGAGACTCTGAGCAGAGGCTCCAGCTAAAATGTCCTTGCCTCCAGGCCACAGAAACTGAGAAAATGAATCTCTGCTGTTTTAAGCTGCTAAATTTGTGGTCATTTGCTATACAGTGACAAATCACACAATAATAGAAAATTAACACACTCTCTGTTCGAAATCATCCAGTCTTCCTCACTCACATAAAATCCAGATCCTCACGATGGCTTATGAGGCCCAGTGTGGCCTGGTCTCCCCACCCCTCTGGCTCTTTCTGTACACCTGTCTCCCTCCTTCACTCTGCTGTGGCTACACTGGTCACTCTCTGCTGCTCAGAAGTGCCAGACACACTCTTGCCCCAGGGCCTTTGCACTTGCTGTTCCCACTGCCTGGAATATACTGTCTTCCCAGATATTAGCCTATCTCTCTCCTTCTTGGCTTTCAGATCTCTGTTCTGTGTCAGCTTCCTCTGAGGAGCCCTCCTTGCACCCAACCCCACCATTCCTTGCCACACTTTCCTTCCTGGCACCAGCCACCTCCTAATTTGTTCTAGATACATTTCATCTTTTTATTGATTATCCTTGGGATCCCTGGGTGGCGCAGCGGTTTAGCGCCTGCCTTTGGCCCAGGGCGCGATTCTGGAGACCCGGGATCGAATCCCACATCGGGCTCCCGGTGCATGGAGCCTGCTTCTCCCTCTGCCTGTGTCTCTGCCTCTCTCTCTCTCTCTCTCTCTGTGACTATCATAAATAATAATAAAAAAATTTAAAAAAAAAAACTTTATTGATTATCCTTGACCAGAAGGTGAGCTCCATAGTGTCAAGACTTTCATCAATCTTCTGCTTTATACATTGAACCTAGAACAGTGCCTGAAACATAATAGACAGTCATAACTAGATCTTGAATGAATGAATGATTCAGGGTTTAATTGGAAAACCAGGCCTAACAGAACCATCATGGGAGCCTCAAATGCCAAGTGAAATGGGCCACATGAACTTTAAAGTGTCCATAAAAGGAAAAGAGCCAAAACCACAGAGTTCCATAAGCTTTTTTTTTGTTTCTCCCAATCTTTATGTTTTTTTAAGAAACCAAGTAAAGCTAGAGTTTTACCCGCCCCCCCAACCTGCCTTTTTTTTACTTGGTTAAGAAACCAAGTAAACCTAGAGTTTTACAACCCCCCCCCCCTCGCCTTTTTTTTTTTATAAAGTGTTCCTTTGCCTGCTCCACGGCCACTGAAGCTCCGGGGTCCCCCAGACACCCGTCTAGTCATGGAGTCGTTTGCACTTTGAAGAAAATGAGGCCGACATGAGAAGTCACTGTCTTTGTCAGTCAAGGCCAAGATACACAGCAGCAAATGTCAGGCAGAGACAGGGCCCCTGTAATAAGGGGCTGCTGTGCCTGAACGTTTTGCATAATTGGAAGGCGAGGTTAACAGCAATAAGGAAAATTAACACGGACGTCCAACAGTTTATGAAGCAGATGCTGGAAAATAAATAGAGCGGAGGGCGTCCAGCTAGCTCAGCCTGACTCTGTTATTTATTTTTTTAGAGTGACGGAATAGCATGGGGGCAGGGGAGCAGGAGGGATGCGTGTTGGGGGAAAGTCACGGCTGTGGAACTGGGTCCAGGCCTCAGGCTGAAGTCCAGCTGCTACACCCCAGCTGTGTGGCCCTTGGCAGGGGCCCCATCTGCCCTCTCCCCAGGCTGAAGAAGTGGAACAACATCGATGAGAAGGAAGCCTTTCTGCTTTAGGGGCCACTGAGGGGTTAAGAACACACGGGAGACAAGATGACTTGGGATTTTCCCTGACAAACCTCACACGGCACATCCCTGTTGCAAGCCTCCTCTCAGGAGTATCTCACTGAAGCCCCTCATCAACCCCGTGGGGTGGGTACTGTTACTCTCCCCGTCTGCACACAAGGGCCCCAGGCATGCAGAGAGGGCCACTGCCCCAGGTCATACAGTGAAGCAGCAGAATCAGCATTCAAACCCAAGCTGCCCATCCCTGGAATCACAAGCCACCATGCCCCGACGTGACACTGATGCGTCTGCTTCTTTGTGAGTCACTCTGTCCCCTGGCTGTTGGAGAACTGTATCAGTAGTGGCTCAAATCTGGGACATTAATAGTAGTAGCACCTCAAGTCCTGAATCCGGATGGGTCTGAAAGACTGATGCCACAGCAGCTTAGAGGGGCTTGGAGACCAGGTGTCCCCAGAGCCTGGCAGGAGGGAACTGCCTGCAAAGGACCCAGCATCAGGCACCACACAGCCACCATCACTCAATGGAGGCCACAGGTGGGGGTCGTCGTCGCAGCCTGAGCCATACAATGTCACATGACAGATGACACAGGACAGTGGAAAAGGAATTCGCTGCAGGTCCTGAGATGTGGGCTCTTCCCAAGAACCCAAATGCAATGGAGGCAGGGGGTGGGCTGGGGGCAAAACACATTTCTTTTAAAAGAGGAAGAAAGAGGAGGCACCTGGGTGGCTCAGGTCATTAAGCGGCCAACTGTTGATTTCTGCTCAGGTCATGGTCTCAGGGTTGTGAGATCAAACCCCATGACCAGCTCCGCCCTTGAGGCTGGCAGGAGGGGGGAGCTTACCGGAGATTCTCTCCTTCTTCCCCGCCTCCACTTGCACACACTCTCTTTCAAATACATAAATCTTTTTAAAAAATAAAAGAGGAAGATCCCGTTTATATTAGTTGTCTCGGAGTTCATGAAATTGCAGAAAACTCTTACCAGCAAGCTTTTCTTCAAAGGATCCCAGAACTTAACAGAAATATGAGGAGTGTGAATCTTTCCGCATTTCTAAATGAGCCTCTTCTTCGTTTAACTTTTAACACTTGGCTGAGTTTATTTTTATCTGTTCACAATATTTCAAGATTAAAAGAACACTTTTCAAATGATGGCAGCGGCATGATCCTTCTAAGTGGGTGTCATTCCCCCCCCGCACCCCCCCCCCAGCACCTTGGTGCATCTTCTCGAGCTTTGCCCCCTCCCTTGGGGTCCGCCCCACACTGCGAGGGTCAGGTCAGACACCAGCGCTGTGGGAAGCCACTTCTAACTCGGTCCGAGGCCCCTGGGGCTGGACAGGTCCTGGGAGGAGATAAGCCAGGGGCGCAGGGGCCCGGGGCTGGGCACCCAGAGACACCTGCGTGCAGCGGCTGCTGCTCCTCCATCAGCCCATCGGCGCCCCTGCGGACCCAGACTCCGTGCGGCCAGTATCGCAACTGGGATTTGAGGACTTGCTCAGAATCAAGAAGGTGCATCAGCTTACGGTAAACCCCGCCCTGGGAAATAAGAAAAAAAGTGGTGGGCAGGGAAGGCCTGAGGATGCGGAGGTTAAGAAGAGCCTCCTTGTGGCCCCTCCCTGTCTGCAAGCTCCAAGGAGATCTGAGGCGGCTGTGTTGTCCCTACCCGGTTTCCCTCCAGGCTCAGGTGGGGGCTCCCACCAGGCTCAGCCTGTCCTGGGAGAGGCCCACGGGGACTGTCGGGAGCTCACCTTTGCCCAGATGGCTGACCGCTGGAGTCTCAGCTGCTTCCACCTGTGCAGACGCAGGAAGCTCACAGAACGTGCCTGGCTGCTTGGGGGACATGCACTCACATTCTGAGAGTCTAGTCAGGCAATGGCCGAGTTTACAGACAAGGTGGTTTGTCCAGAGGTCAATGTTCTCGACCTGAACTTTACTAATTATACATTTACGTCATCTTTCTAGATATGTTAGTAATAATTATCAATAATGTTAGCAATGCAACTGGATGATTAAGGATGATTATCATTTCATTATTATTAATACTTAGATACCAATGGATTAATAATGAAAATAATTTCTGGAGTGCTCTATACAAAATTGTGCAAAATGCTTTCATATATGACATCTAGTTTGATCACTGAATGAGGACCAGGAAGGGCAGTGCAGCACATTGAAGAATTCTTACCTCCGTATCTTATTTCATAGGTGAAAAATAAACTGGGGCACAGAGAGGGCAAGTGACTTGCCCAAGGACATAGTAAGTAAGTGCCTGGGCTTGTCTTGGCACTTCTGTCCTAAGCTGGGGCTTTGGGTGCTGGGTGAAGCCCTGGGATGGGAGTCAGGGTCTCTATGTTGTCCTCATGTTATGGAAAAATCAAGTTAAAATTCTAATTTAAATAAGAAATATTAAAGGTGGTCTCCTTTTTTAAAAAATGAAAACCTTATAAACATAGGTGGCATCGCTAATGATTTCTTCTCAGTCCTGGGCTTGACCCCTCCTTAGAGGTGGCCATCATGCTGCTATCAGTGGATCAGTTTCCAGAACAGATTCCCAAGTAGTACAGACATGACTCTCCAAAGAGACCAGATAGTATTTTTGTAGGCACAGGTTTACACAGACAGTCCTTCTCATCACTTGAGATCAAGCACCTTGCTTTCTCTCCCTCAAGTACATGCATTAGAGGCCTGTCTACCCTGCTGCATGTAGGTCCCTCCCCCACCCCCACATCTGCTGAATGGTACACACAGTGCAGAGACCCAGTTCACACTGCCTCCTCTGAGGGATGCATATCTAGGTTGTGATGGGGCCACTAGTTTGTTTGAGACTTTCCAGTTCTCCTCCACCTGGGTAGATGGCCCAACTCCCCTTCTCCGCCCTGTTCTGCAGGTAGTCATGGTCCCCTGATTGACTTTGATCAATGAAATGTGAGCACAAGTCCCACATCTCATTTCAAGGCACTCTAAGAACCTGCCTGATTCACCACCCTCACCTGGGTCCCTGAGTGAGGACGACACAAAACAGAGCTCTCACCTACCTGAGAGGGATGTGAAGTTAGAGTGAGAATCAACTTTCACTGTTCAAGCCCTGTGATTTGGGTGCTACTTGTTACTGGGGCAGCATCTTGTCTGTCTTGGTTGATGCAGATTCTTCTGTGGTCAGCTGAGTAACAGCCCCCCCACCCCCCAAGGCTGTCCACACTCTAATTCCCAGAACCTGTGACTACACCACATTACATGGCAGAAGGGACTTTGTATATGTGACTAACTTAAAGGTCTTGAGATAGGAAGAGTAACCTGGATTATTCAGGGGGGCCCAGTGGAATCTGAAGGGTCCTCATAACAGGGCACGGGAGTCAGAGACAGGAAAAGGTGATGTGACCTCAGAAGTGGAGAGAGATGGGAAGATGCTGTTCCACTGGGCATGAATGTGGGGGATGGGCCACAAGCCAAAGAACGCAGGTGGCTTCTGGAAGCCAGAAAAGGGAGGGAAATGGATTGTCCCCTAGAGCAGCCCTGTCAACCCATTCTAGACTTCTGACCTCCACAACTGTGGGAGAATAAATTCCTCTTTTAAGACACCAGGTTCATGGTAATCTGTTACACGTACAGTGATAAGAAACTGGTTTGTGTCCTGACATTTTTGTAAAACAAACAGCGCTTCAGTGAACATCTTTGTATCTCTTTGATATACGTGGGTGTTTCTCAAATTTAGAGTCTTAAACAAAGGATGTATGCCACAAAACTGTGCTTTCATTTTTAAGAGTAAAAATGAACTTTCTGCTAAATAAAATTTCATCTAAAATACCCCCAAATGCCTGAGGTTAAATACACAATACCACTTATTAATCCATCACTCCACACATCACTTTAATATAAAGCTCTAGGAATTGCCGTCCACGTGTGCTCCTCTGTGCACTGAGATCTGTGGCAGCGGGAGGTGGTGGGACAGGCACCTTGCACTGTGTCTCCTAGTCTCTGAGCCCCAGTGTCACTTTGCATTTTGCTCCCCTGTATTTAACCCGGGAGGAGGGAAGGGGAAGTCACACATCACCAGTGCAATGCCCAGTCCTCAACCTCGCCAACCTTCCTCCAGCTTGTCTGTACATCCCCTACATTTATGGCTAAACCTCCTTCCCTTTCATTTTTCTCCCCAGGAACCCCGAGGTATAACAGGCCTGGGAACTCGGCAGGATTCTTAATGGCTGGTTTGATTGCTCAGGTCCCGGTTGTTCTCTCAATTTGGCCACAAAGGTTACCTGGCTCCAGAAACAATCAATGGATCACCAACGCAAGCGGCATGTTTTCGCCTCCTTTCAGACCGCAGGACATTTTATAAACATACTGCCAAGTCATTTTAAAGCTGTGAACATTCAAATTGCTCGTGTCGCTGAGCCCATGCTGGAACACACCAATTTCAAGCCCTTGTGCAGCTCCAAGTCTCCAAAAGCTGCTAATAGGTACGCAGGGAGAATAAGGCAACATTGGATGTCTTCCATTTAGGACAGCAGAAATAGAACTTGTGACAGAAGATGGGAGATATCATTAACCTTCACACCGACACCTCCCTCTCCAGAGACCCTGTAGAGCCACAGGCAGGAAGCGAGGTCTTTAAAGATATCTGTGGCTTTCATGGACCGGCAACTTGGCCAGCGGTGACCCTGGAGCCCCTCCTAACAGACAAAGGGACGTTTGGCACAGATGTGAGGGGGTGAGAACAAGGGAAATGCAGAGAAAAAGGAAAAGAGTTCATTAGCGAGTCCTTTTCACCATTGGCTCCCAGAGGATGATAGAGTGGAGAGCAAGTGGGGAAACTCACCAGAAACTCTCAGAAATTGCCAGTACTCTGAACAGGGATTATTACGCGCTCACGCAGCTTCTCCAGTATAAACCTCTTGTTTTGAGTTTCCAGCACATGCCCCCCATCTTCTGGTAACTACACCCAGGTAAACAGTCACTCTACCGCTATGGATTCACTGGGTTCAGGATGAGATCAGCGTGGGGGGGGGGAGGGGAACTGGTAAGCATGGTCAAGTGACCTGGCCTGGCCAATCAACTGGCGAATCCCCCAGACCCAGAAGTGGTTCCAGATGAGCACATGACAAGAGTGGGTCCAAGCAGAGTGAATCCCATCTCTGGAGCAGGAGTGACTGGGAGAGATGCTCCCCGGGGGTAGGTGCTGCTGGAGGTCGACCCAACAGCTTCCCCACCCTTTATTCCTGCCAGCATAGCCAGCCCCCAGTCTAGAGGTGGCCAGTTACCTGCTTCCCCATCCTCCTTTGTGGTGAGCTATGGGCACGTGATCAGCTCTAGCCAATGGAATCCAAGGGAGCACCTGTTGGGGGGCATGGGTGGGGTGGGGGCGGTCCTGGGAAAGATCCACCAGATATGATGAAAGATGTGCTGGATGAGAGGTTTCCTTGCCTGCTTCATTGTACACAGCGTGTGAAGGCAACATGCTTAGAGATGCAGGAGCCATGTGAGGACTACACCTTAGAGGCTTACAGAATTACATGGAAATCCACCCGGACCTCACATTCCGTGGTACTGAAGCACTCTCAGTCTTCTTTAGACTTCTTGTTATGTGTTAGGGGGTGGTGGGTATGCTGGTATTTAAACCACTTTCTAGACAGAGGTTTTGTTATTCTGGTCCTTTTTTTTTTTCAGTAAACTAGAAATATGAATGATTTGAGCACTACCAGAAGCCCTCTTACCACCCCCAGAGAGCCCAAGAATGACACTATCATGAACAGAGCTCACGTGAACAGGATCCTGATGACACTGCTTGAGCCCCTGAATCCATCGGTACCTGGAGACTGACCTCTGAGTTTTTCAGTTAAATGAATGGCTCAAGTCAGTTCCAGTTTCTCTTGCAATTTACTACATTAAACTTGAAGACTTCTGCATAACAAAGGATGCCATTAAATATTTTAAAATATTTGCCCAAAAATGTTCTCTATGGTAATATTTAACAGCAAAAGTAAATTAATGAATGAATGAATGAATATTCAGATGAATGGAAAATATCCACATATCTACAATACAATGGTTAATGGCCCATCCCTACTACGCATCACTAAGTCATCACTTAAAGAAACGAGGTAGACCAATATGTATTTACAGAGCGTTACCACCAAGCCATCTATTTTGTGAAGAGTAACTAAAGAATAATTATATGCATGCATATCTTACATATGTATATTTGCATGCCCACATTTACAGGGGTATGTTCCTACAAAATAGGCTAGAAAAGTTCGTAGTGAAATAGTAATATAGTATGAGAAGAAGAGTGGAATTGTGGAAAAGGGGGATATTTTTACACTATAAACTTCCAAACTGTTTCCATTTTAATAAAATACATTTTTATATTACTTGTGAAATTAACATGAAAATTTGAAAGAAAAAAACCCTAAAATATCCATACTGCTCTAAGTGGGCTCTAGTCATTACAGAATATTCCCTAAGAAAGAGAGAAAACCAAACGAAAAGCAGATTGAGCCCTTGGGTGTGCCACATGGAAGCTGAAAAATCCTGCTGGGCTTTCTGTCTTCTGTCCTCAGTGTCCGTGACCAGCCAGCCTGTCAGGAGCCCTCCACCTTGTCCTCAGGTTTGGAGCTGGTCCTACACAGGCAGGACCCTGTCCCTGCTCTCTGCCAGCTGAGCTCCAGTGCTCAGCAATTTAGTGAGCATTGCTCCAGAGACCCTCTTGGCCTGATGTCAGCTCCACTCAGCCTGGAATGTCTCCTCTGAGGCTGTCTTCAAGGTAACCAAGTCCACCATCGTTCCACCTGTCAGGTGATTAAGGGCAGGGAGCCTCCATCGTTTTGTGTTTCCATCACCCTTGAGAGACAAGAAGCTGGTGGTAACCTGCTTCCTGTGTATAAAGTTACCACTCAAAACAGTATAGTTATTGAGTCAAAACACCAAACAAGCCAGTAAGAGTCCTACAACACCCACTGTTCTAGAATAATGATGTTTGCAGTGACCACAAGAGCAGGGATCTCCTCACACACGTGGTCACTGTTTAAGGAAAAGAATATTCTGTTCTGGCTGTTTTGCATTAGAGAGGCCAACAAACTATCTCTCTTTGTCTCTCATTGGCACTGACCTGGCGTCATACTCCAAGACAGGTAGAAAATGTGGAGGAAAGTACAAGATCCTAGAGACTTTTGAGGATCCTTGTGTCTTGGTCAGTTGGAGCTGCTCTAACAAAGCACCTTAGATGGGGTGGCTTAGCAACGTCAGAAACTTGTTTGTCACAGTTCTGGAGGCTGGAAGTCTGAGACGGTGGTGCCAGCATGGGCAGGCTCTGGCCCCTCTCCAGGTGGCATACTGCAGACTTCCTATATCCTCATATGGCAGATGGGAGAGAAGAGGAGTGAACTCTCCTATGATTCTTACAAGGACATGAATCCCCTCATGACCCAATCCCCTCCCAAAGGCCCCATCTCCTAATACCATCATGTGGGAGGGGGGAGGCTTTCAACATATGAGTTTGGGGGGGGACACAGACATTCAGCCCATAACTCCCTGTAATGTCACCACTCTTTACTCTGAAGGAGATGAAAAGCCACTGGCCACCTTGAGCTGAAGGGTGGCAGATGTGACTCACCTATGGGGCCCTACAGGGAGTAGACAATCTGGAAGCAGTCAGACAGGGGCAAGGAGACATGTGAGGAGGAGGGTGTGCTGCCAGATTGGGGTTGGGAGGACAAAGAGAGAGGAAGGAGGAGTGACTCTGGTTCAGAGGCTTCTGAACAGAGCTGCTGGAAGGAGGGAGAGAGAGATGCTCCGAGAAGGTGGCCAGGTGGTCACTCAGGCCTGTGACCCCACAGCTGTTGTTTCTTTCACCATGACCTTCCTTGTCTGTACCTTCATCATCTCTTCACATGTCTCTTTCCCAGACTCAAGTTCTCAAAGACAAGGCCTGTGCCCTCAATCACCATGTGGCCTGTGTCACAGCCAGGGCCTGGAAAATAGAGCAGTCAGTCAGTGTTTGCAGAAGAAATAAATAGAGGGTACAGAGAGGTTGAGGAGACATATGGTGGAAGCAACCAACCGTAAAATTCTCAGTAAAAAAACAAGAAAGGAGAAAAAAAGAAAAGAAAATCTAGCTTGATTCAGATAGATTAAAAAAAAAAAAACATGTTTTGTAGTTATCTTGGCTGTTCAGACAAGTGCTTGGTGACATGCATTATCCATGAACACCTCTGATCCAGCCAGGGAGGTCTTGGGAATCAGACTTGGGGAAAACATACTCATGCACACACACCAAGGTGTTCACTGTGGGTTTATCCATAAGAGGGAAAACTCGGGAAGATCCCAAATGTCCATCAGGCAATGGATCGAGAATGGTGATGGTGGTGTGACAAAGGAATACTGAACAGCGAACAGAAGAAAGTTTGGACTACACGTGTCGACGTGACAGTCAAAAACCTATCCTGCAGGAGGAACATGACACAGCTTGCTTTTATTTATATGTAAAATCTACACCCAGGGGCACCTGGTGCCTCAGTGGTTGAGCGTCTGCCTTTGGCTCAGGTTGTGATCCCGGGGTCCTGAGACTGAGTCCCGAATCGGGTTCCCCACAGGGAGCCTGATTCTCCCTCTGCCTTTCTCTTTGTATCTCTTATGAATAAATAAAATCTTTGAAAAAAAAATCTACACCCCAAAAATACCTATTCTTTTTAATTTAATTATAATTTTTATCGAAGTCAAAGAGGATTATTGGATTCTAGGGCTGACAGTGAAAACCTGCAGGCCCCCAGCCCACCCCTCATCACCGATTTCTATGCTCCAGAAACAACCATCTTCAGCAATTTAGTGTTTCTAGGAGTATCTACCTCTGTATTCCTGAGTGATATGTTTACATAGCTGCTTTTCAATTTTGCTAGTTCATTACCTCCTGCCTTCCTGCTATGAAACAGAATTATGAGGATTTCATCCACAGACCAGCCCTGCTCACACCTGCACCCTCCTCTGTCATCCTGACAGTCAAATCAAGACTTGTGGGGCATAGAAATGTGCACTGTTCACACTACTGTTGTCGAGCAAAAAGCATCCACAGATGAGCTGTGTGATGTGAAATTCAATTGTCCCATTTACAAATTTGTGTTTTGTTCTGTTTCTCTAAAATGAGTAATTACCTTAACTTTCTCCTACTTCCTATGTTTTCTCCATTGTTGTCACTAATCCATCCCTGCATTCTCTAACCCACCCCTCAGGATGTTCACACCGTCAGGTAAGGAGACGGGGTGATGGTTGTCTTGGCCTCTCCCTCCACAGAAGGTCTCCTCTCAAGATCTGCTTCAGAGCAGTGATGCTGATGTTCCCCTGATGGTCTGATTGACCCTTTAGACCCTGCCCCTCTCCCCGCAGGATCTTCATGTCCTTGTCTAGGACCCACAGGGATTACTTTTTTAATCTACCCCCTGCTGGTGTAGCACATCCTACTCCCATGGCTTCCTGAGAAAGGGTATGGAGGAGATGATTCTCTGTGATCTTGCGAGTCAATGTCTTCATTCTGTACTTGTCCTTGATCTTTTCTATGGCTGTGGTTCACACCCTGTGCTGGGAGTAAATTTCCCAAGAAGGCACTGCTCTCTTCCTGCCCCAGGTGCATCTTGAGTCCTGGTCCTGAATTTGAGAGCAAGTCCTTCCCTTTGGACACTTCTAGGGTTTTCTCTTCCTCGTAGGTTTTTGTGAATTCATGGTGATGTTCCCAGTGCCGGGTCTTCTAAAATTAATTTTTCTGAGCACCATGAGAAATTAATTTTAAAGTCTGAAAAACACAAAAGAGATTCTGGGAGACAGTTTGGTGGTTGCTTACAACACTAAACACACTCTCACCATATGACCGAGCAATTGTGCTCATTGCATGTACGTAATGAAGCTAAAAACTTGAGTCCAGGCAAAACCTTGCATGTTTACAGCAGCTTTATTCACAATTGCCAGACCTTGAAGGAAACCCAAAATATCCTTCGAAGGTAAATGGACAAGAAACAGTGATACATCCAGACAATGGAATGTTATCAATCCACGCACACGAAGATGCAGAGGAAACGTAAATGCACGTTGCTAAATACAAGAAGCCAATCTGCAAAGGTACGGATTGTATGATCCCAACTATAGAAGACATTTTGGAAAAGGAAAAACTATGGAGACTATAAATCAAGGAATCTGTGGTTACCAAAGGTTCTGGGGGAAGGAGGCATGAACAAGCAGAGCTCGGAGGATTTTTAGGGCAGTGAAGCTCTTCTGTATGACCCTGCAGTGGGGGGTATGTGCCCTCATACCTTTGTTAAGAGCCCGAGGAATATGCAACACAAAGAGTGAACCCTAGTAGAAACTATTCATAATCATGCGTTAATATTGACTCATCAATCGCAACAAATGCTCTACACTAACACAAGACATTCATAATAAGGAAAAGTAGGGGAGGGAGAGGATTGAGGGGGTGATTGAGAACTCTCTATGTTTTGCTCCATTTTTTTTTAAATAAAAACTAAACTGCTTGGGGTGGGAGTTGTGAAAACCGGTGAAGGGGAAAGAGAGAGATGCAGGCTTCTAGTTATGGAATGAGTAAGTCACAGAAGAAAAGGCAGAGCGGGGATCCCTGGGTGGCGCAGCGGATTGGCGCCTGCCTTTGGCCCAGGGCGCAATCCTAGAGACCCGGGATCAAATCCCACGTCGGGCTCCCGGTGCATGGAGCCTGCTTCTACCTCTGCCTATGTCTCTGCCTCTGTGTGTGTGTGTGTGATTATCATAAATAATAAATAATAATTAAAAAAAAGAAAAGGCAGAGCACAGGGAATAGTCAATGGCACTGTCCTAGCACTGTATGGGACAGATGAAAGCTATACTTGTGGTGAGCACAGCGTAATGTATAAACTTCTCCCATCACATGGTTGTACTCCTGAAAATAATGTAATACTAAGTGACAACTGTATTTTAAAAATGGTATTGAAATGAAAACAAACAGCTAAAACTGTGCAAAGAAAGAAAAAAAGGGTTATCAGTGTAAAAATGAAAAGAGACAAAAGTCACCTGTATCCTACTCTTCCTATTTTTTCCTGGTAGAGGTAAACAAATCAGCATGGCCAGATTCACGGCCACCAGTACCTCCCTGGGTCAGACCTAGGACGTTGGGCCATGGTGCCTAGAACTGCCCCCTCCAACCCCGGCAGGCTCGCCAGGAGAAACCCACAGCCCCGAACATGTGCTGTGGGTAGCCTGAGGCAGGACAGGCCTACACCCTGCACCCCACGTGGCCTCTGCCTCAAGGGACCCCTTTCAGGCAGGCCCCCCTTTGTGGATATGGAAGCACAGCCACACTTTAAGGGAGGTCACAGAAAGAGCTTTCCAACACACGGGGGTTGGCGTGGCCCCTCCTGCCCTGGGTTGAAATCCCTACTTCACCTTCACTTGCCAAGGACCAGACTCCTGGGGACACCAGGAGCCAGTGACCAGGCCAGCTGCTATCAGCCTTGAAACTCCACGTCTATGTTCTGTCCCCAGCAGGGCCTTGGTCTGGTGCACAGACAGCTTCAGGGGAGATGGAGCCCTGTGTCCCACACAGCGTCAGGTTCCTTCTCCAGCCCCAGTTTAACTTTCTCTGCTTGAGCTCCACCAATAGATAGACAAGTATGAGGATGGATCCCTGCCCACTTTGGGTCCTACTCACAGCTGATCTGTGCCGAGTGGTCAAGACCTGAGTAGTTGAGGTGATGGAAGATCTCTGACTCTGGGGCATTTGCATGAGGGCAAAGGTCCTTTGCTTTTATAATCTCCTGCCTGTATATGTGTGCTTGGATGATTCCCTTGCTAAGCTCTAAGCTCTGCAAGAACAAACTATGTGCTTGCAACTTATCCTCATTCCCGTCCACTCTCATTCCCTCAGAGACAGGTCCGTGCTTATCACGAATGCAGCTTCTCAGCTCCCATCCTAAATATTGAACTTGGGTCTGGCCACCCCCACATTTTGATGACTTTATTATTAGTTTAATGTATGTACTAGGGGTTAGGACATATACCCTCCACGGTTAGAGTCTGCACTACAAGAGAACTTTACCACTTCCTGAACAACAAAAAGTCTTAGGACATGACCCCACCACTTAACATCCTTCTGGATGTTTCTGTTATCACTATTTAATTTAATTCCATGTGGATTACAAACCCAGAAGGACATTATTATTGTTGTTGTTGTTGTTGTTGTTGTTGTTTTCTGAACTGATTAAACATGTCCACATTTTACCTGTACTATGGCTCTTCATTTTTCCATGTGTTTCTCATCTGAAATCATCTCTCCTCTGCCTCAATAATTCCCTTTAGTGTTTGAGGGCCAACCTGCTGACAATAAATTCTCTCAATTTTTGCTTCTCTAAAAAAATGCCCTATTTCACCTTCAAAGTATATTTCCAATGGGTATAAAATTGTGAATTGCTAGGTTTTTCTCCTTTCAGCACTATATTCCATCACCCTCTGGCTCCATTGTTCTTATTGAGAAATCAGCTGTTTATTATCCTTTTTCCTTTAAAGGAGATGTGTGGTTTTTCTTCCAGCTGTGTTCAAGATTTTCTCTTTGTCTTCATTGTTGGCAGTATCACTATGATGCAATCAGGTGCATATTTCCCTGTTTTTATCATGGTGGAAATTCTTCGACCTGCAACTTAATGTGTTTTGTCAGCTTTGGGGAAATCCTCAAAATCTCTTTATGTCATGCTTCTGGAACATATTCCCTCTTTTTTTTTTTTTTTTCAGAATGTCAATTACACACATTTTAGAACTTTTCACAATATTGGATATTTTCCATGTTTTTATTCCATGCTTCAGTGCTGAGAATAAGTTCAACAAACTTATTCTCTTCTTTGACTAAACTGCTGACATACCAATCTCTTGTGGTTTTAATTTCACTTATTTTATTATTCAGTTTCAGACTATTCATTTGACTATTTGTATAAATTGCTTTTCTCTGATAAAATGTTCCCACTGTTGACACATGGATAATAATTATTTCATAATTCTTCTCTGGTAAATTCCAGCACCTGGTCTTTTCCTGCCTTCTATTTTTTCACCACTTGGTTTTGGCCATTGGCTCCTGCTCCTATTATGTTTGGTAACTTTTTATGAATTCTGGGTGTCTTATTTGAAAACTTTAATGTCCCTTAATGATGTTGTCTTTTCCTAGAGAGTGAATTCTTTCACCAACCACGATGGTAGGATCAGATTTCCTTGTAAAATCTGGAGTTAGGATTATTTAAGGCATAATGGCAGTCTTTACAAGGTCTAGTTTATTTTGGTTTGAACTTGTAAGGAAAGTCCTTCTAGGGTCTCAACTGTAAGACTTGCATATTGTTCAGGGCTCCAGTTTTTTGAGCCTTGAACTCTAATATGTGTTGTTATGGCCTCGTGGTGTCAGTGGGCATGCAACTAAGTTTCTCAACATCTCTATAACCCCCTTTCAGTTTGATTTCCTAGGCATCTTGTTCTATAAGCTCAGAAATCAGCAAACATTTCTTGAAAGTGCTGCAAAAGGTCAGATTTACCACCGAGGAACCTATTTTCTCTGATATCTTGTGTCCTTAGTGTTGGATTTTTTGGTAGCCTTGAATGCCAACTCTTATCTCAATCGATCTGTGAACTTGGCATAGAGCCCTGAACTGCCACTTTCTGCTCTCAAGACCTCTCTGCACTTACTGACAACTAGTGCAGGGATAGAAGGAGTGAAGAATATGGGGTTCACTGCATGTATTTCACTTCTTTCTAGAGTTCTGGACCATCAAGTCCTGGCAGACTGAGCTGCTCTCTGATGTCTTCAAGTATCTTTCTTCCTCTCCTCCATTCTTTCAGTTTACTAAGCTTTGCTGGGTGTTCCCTAGGTCTGATATACGTTATTCCATCATACCTAAATAGCGGGGGTGTCTCTTCTTGCATATGAAACTACACAGAAATACCTAGAAAGCTAGGATTGAAGAGTATCTGCACATCTCTTTACTAGATAAAAGGTAAATTGGTTTTGTTGCTATTTTCTCATGAAACCAAACATTCCAACAACAGACAAAGATGGAGAGAGCATTGAGCTCAAAGGTTACAAACCAAAATGACTACCAGCACTGGACAAATAAGCCAAAGAGTGCAACAATCCAAGTATCATTGAAAGGAAAATTGTGGAGCTTGACATAGGGACTCGATCCCAGGATCCTGAGATCATGACCTGAGTTAAAATCAAGAGTTAGACACTTAACTGACTGAGCCACCCAGGTGCCCCTATAAGCTATAGGTTACATAAAAATAAAGACGATTCAAATTCTGACAATTATTTTTTACCAATGTGCTTCAAAAAATAATAATTATAGAAATTGGAACATAGGTATGTTTACAGGACTGGCTCTGGAAGTCAGACCACCTGGGTTCAAATCCTGCTTTCCTCCTACCAAGCAGGTGACCCAGGGAAAACCATTGAACCCAACTTGGCCAGCATTTACCCATCAGGAAAGTGGGAACAAGCATATTGGCTCATGGGTGCAAGAATTAGACAAGGTAGCATACATGAAACACCTAGAACCCGAAATCACAAGTCTTGGAGAGTCCTCATTAAACAAAGGAAACAGTGTGCAGGACACACCCCTTCCTTAAGCTGATTTCAGCCCACCGGCCACCACTTTTAGGCATCTTCCCTGGTCCAGCTCCTTACTCTACAGACGGGGCACGTGTGAGTCACAGAAAGGGAAGGACAACTCCTCCCACAAACATGCAGCTCGTCAGCCCTAAAACTGGGTGTAGGACTGGAATTTACTTTTTTTTTTTTTTTTGGAATTTACTTTTGATGCATTTTGTCAATTAAATCCATGTGCCCTGGAAGCCAAGCAGCTAATTTCTGTGGAAGGCAGAGGGGTCGAAGCTCCCTCCAACTATAGATGATTCTCTAATTGCCACGGCTGCCCCGAATTCATTGCAATCATTAGCAGAGCCCCCTGTGCCCCGGCTGAGAGAGGGGAGGGAGGTCCAGACATATCATTGCTCATCTAAATTTTTAATAATGCTCCAATCTTCAGATCATCGGGGTAATCAAACCCAAATTAGCCTGATACTCGAAGCCACAGAATAACAAGGAGAGTGAAAGGGATAATGTTTCTTTAATGAAATTTTCATCAATGCAGATTTCTCATTGAATATTAAGGGTCTTGGCCTGAAGCCAACATCGGAGCTGACTGCTGTGACACTGACCTTTGTCCCTCAGAGGGAGACACAAGCGCAGAGTCTGGCTGGTCTCGCCTGCTCCGTGACCACACAGGTGGCCGTGTCTGCGGCTCCAGGAAGGAAGCTCTCGAGCCTGGGGCAAGTGGGCTCAGGCCCCATCCTCTCCAAAAGGTTCCTCCGGGTGGCTCAGCGCCAGCGCCCCCCTCAACCTCTCAGCCCTCCCTGCCTTGCCTGCTCGTCCTGAGACCGCACCCCTGACTCACTAGCTCCTCAGCCCTCCAGCTGCCTGGGCCAAGTCCTTGGGGTCATCCTTGGATTGTGTCTTTTGCGCTCACTGCCTCTGCCTACCCATCAGCAGATGCCACCAGCTCGACCTTCTCATGTGGGGCCCGAGCTGGGCCCTGGGGACCCTGCAGGGTACCTCCTCCCTGCCGTTCCCTCAGGGACCCTGCAGACTGTCCCCTCACAGGTCCCAGGGTTCTGGTGACATACACTCATCGGCTCAGACCCACCCGGTGGCTCCGGTTAGGCTCAGGGAAAGCCAGCGTCCTCTCAGTGGTCGCCAAGCTCTTCCCAGGGACTGGTCCCAGTGCCTCTCCGACCTCGACTTCTGTCCTCCTGCCCTCATCCCCGCAGCCCCTCCAGCCCTCGCTGCCCCTCACAGCACACAGGCCTGACACCACTATGCCCCCTGCCCCAGCACCTACAGGCTCCCCGCTCTCCCTTTCCAAGCCCTGACCTCTGTCACTGGGGACTAGCACTGCGGCCTCACCCCAGCCTCTGGGAGACCATCACCACCTGGTGTCATACCCCTGCTGGTGTTCCTGCTCCTTGTCCCTTCAGGGCCCCTACCGCCGTCACCGTGGCCCGCGGTCCTGCACTGTGACTGTCACCCCTTGCTGTCCCACTGCCCCAGCCTCTGGGCAACCATCACCACCTGGTGTCATACCCCTGCTGGTGTTCCTGCTGCTGGTCCCCCTCCTGCCCAGCGGGGGAACCCCGACCCTCAGAACGTGGGCAGGGCAGGTGCACCGCCAGCGGCGGGACAGAGCTCACCTGGACGGCGAGGCCGGGGCTGCTTGGCGTAAGTCGTCGGGCTCCTTCAGCCCCTCTGGGGTCAGGCCAGAGCTCAGCCCGAGACGCCCCAGAGGACGAGGAGAGAGGGGCCTGGTCCCCGTGACTGCCCAGAGCCGTGGGGGGTGGCGGGCGCCCGGAGCCGGGGAAGACCCTGCCACAAGGTGGGCCCCCGGGGTGTGGGGATGCGGGGACAGCCCGGGAGCCACCTCCGATGGCGAGAGGCCTCTGGGCCAGGCGGGCGTCCACAGGCTCCGACCTCGGGCCGGGTCTCGGGAGGGCCTCGGCCGGCTCGCCGCTGCCCCGGCGGGCTGTCCGCGGCCTCGGGGCCCCTGCCCTGCAGCCCCCAGCCCCGAGCTTGGGGAGCCCTTCTGTCCGCCGCCCGCCGCCAGCTCTGTCTCCCGCGGCCACTGCCTTCAGTCACCCAGCTGGGCGTCTTCGTGTCCTGTTCCCCATGTCCCTCGGCTACGCGTCCAGGGGAGACGCGGCCCCCACAGCCCCCCATTACCTGCTACACACGGCAGGTCCCTCTCCCGACCTGGCAGCAGCCCCAGGGCCTCAGAGGGGGAACAAGTCACTTGTCCCCCGAGACTCAGTTTACCCAATTGCAAGGTGAATAGGTGTGACTAAATGACTCCCCAGGGCTCCTTCTGACTCCAACGTTCTATGGTTTAAATGGTTATTTTAGAATTCTTAAGATTCTGTCCTATTATTGTTCTCACTCCTCAGATCCTCAACCAATGCAAATCGATACTGACTGCCTTGGGCCGGTTCTGGAGCAGGACTCCAACAACAGACAGACGGGGCTCCTGCTCTCATGTGGTCACCACTCCTGGGGGTGCAAAGGACAATAGAAGGCCCTAAAATGAGTAAACCAATTTCAGACGCTGACGAAATCTGCGCAGGACATGGGGACGTGACACAGGGTACAGAGAGCTTCTCCAGGCAGGCTGTCAGAGCTACCGTCTGAGGAGGTGACACCAGAGCAGAGGATGCAAGGGTTGAGGCAGCTGGTCTAGTGGTCAGGAAGCAGCACATGCCAAGGTCCTGAGGCAGGAAGACTTGGGGTTTGCCGGGGGAGCCAGGAGCCTTGTGGGCTGGGATGGAGGGAGTGGGGGGGAGGTGGTAGGAGATGATTTGGGGGAGCCTGTGGGGATGGTGCTGGGCCTTGTGGCTGTGATGAGGAGGCAGGCCCACTTTCTCCACCCACACGTTTACTCAGGGGGGTGGGTCTCATGTGTACCTAAGGGAGCTCACTCTCACTCCGGGTGTGTGTGGAGTGCAGATCTGGGCGTGGGGGGAGGCGGGCAGCAGGAGGATCTGTCAGGGCTGTGCTAGTGAGCCAAGTGAAGACATGGGTGACAGCGGGGCAATGGAAGGACAGACAGACTGGAGTCTAGTTTGAGTTTTAAAGACCAGACATAGGCTGGAAGAAGAGTGAGGCCCATGGAAGGACCCGTGGGCAGGTCACTGGCCTGAGCGACAGGCATTTGGTGGCACCGTTTACTGAGGAAGGACCATGGGGTCTTCTGCAGCTTTGTTGAAAACCCTCCAGATCTGGAAGCAGGAGCGGCTCTGCCTACAGAGCAGCTGGGCGCCTCCCTCAGGGCCGAGGGGACCAGGAGGCTGTGAGCATCAGGGACCCGCGCTCAGTCACCTCGCACCAGGCCTCAGCCTGAGGACTGACCCCATCTGGACGTGGGGGCACCAGGAAGCCCCGTGTCGGGTGGCTGCCCGGGCAGAGCCAGGCCCACATTCATGGAGGAAACCGAGAGGCCAGTGATCCTTCCGGGAGCCCCCACCTGTCACAATCCCCCACCCCTGACCCCAGGAGGAGGGGTTACTAGACAGCGGGTTTGCACAGAACACCTCACACCGGCCACGTGGATGCACCGGGCTGCTCTCCGCCCCCACCCCGGGAAACGGGGGGTCACCTTACTGCAGAAAAGTGTCAGCATTTCAGCTTCTCATCTTAATCGAGGACACAGTCTCCCTTAGTCCGGCTGTCGTGCTTCTCAGAGAACTCGGGCCTTTATTAGCCACCAAGGCATTTCTAGGTGTGACGTGAAGAAAAAGCAGGAGAAAGAGAGAGGGTGGGAGGGAAGGAGGGGGGAGGGGGCAGAGAAGGATGGTGGGGGGAGGGAGGAGGAGGAGGGGGACAGAGGGAGGCAGACAGAGGAGGAAGAGGACCCTCGGCATCAGATGAGAACCGGGGGTCAGGTCTGCGGGGATGGGCTGTGAACAGGCCACCAGGCGGCCAGCTTTGCTTCTTTAAGCTGCTGAGATGTCACTGCTGCTTGATGCTGGATGTTGGGCCAGCATCCTCCTGAGAACCGAGCCCCCGTCTCCATTTCACCTCAGGGGACACAGGTGATTTTCGCAATCGGACCCCAGAAACCCCTGCTCTGGCTGTAAGGACGACCCAGACCCAGGAGCCCCACTGTGTGCCCGGTGACCATGCTCTACGCAGTCAGCCAGGGTGGCCCCCAAACCCCCCAGAGCTCCGTGCCCATCGTCTAGCTGGGAAGGCAGGTGCAGGGACGGGGACAGCCTCCCCGGGGACCGAGGCCTGGGGAGCAGGGATGAGAGCCCAGCACCTCCCCGTCCGCCAGCCCCTCTTCCTTCCAGAAGGCAGCCCGAGGAGCAGGTGTTCCACGTTCCGGGCAAATAGAAGAGTCGCTCCTGGTTGAACTTGGCCTTCAGGGGACAAGAGTGGAGGTAGATAGAGGGGCTCACAGGAGGGCGGGACTGGCTTTCTGTCATGAGCCCCCCTTGCGGATGGAGCCAGAGCAGGGAGCTGGCTCCGCAGTGAGGTCCCCGCGCTGCCCCTGCGGGCGCCTCGGCCACCTGTCCCCTGGCCGCCGCCTGCGCTGCCACCCCCCAGAGAAGCAGAGGATGGCACTGCCCGCGGAGGGGCCCCCATATCCCAGCCTCCCGATGCCTCCCGACAGCATCCGCGAGCCAAAGTGAGCCTGCGTGTCAGTGGGTCAGACCTCCCGGCTGCGGGGCACACGTACATTTTCCCCGGGGCAGGAAGTAATGAAAACCAAGCAAGGGCACACGGACCCGACCCGGGCTTCTCTGTCACTCACCCCCAGTCACACAGAGGGGAGGCATCATTATTCACGGTAAGCAACGTTACATTCATTGTCAAGACGCTGCCTTATCTTTCTCTCAAGAGAATCCTGGTCCTTGTGACTTCAGCTTCTGAGAACCACTGTTTGGGAAGATATGAATGTTTGAAGGTCTTTTTTTCCCCCTAAGATACACACGTTGCGATAGGTACTGCAAAGATTCATTTGTGCGCCTCTGGATAAAAGCAGATTTCATACACTAATAACAGAAATATCAACTGATGGAAAATACTTATTTAGGGGCCATTGGGGAGGCAGATACGAATTATTCTTTCTGTTTAAACAAATTTTTGTGTCGTGGCAGCAGGCTCCAAGGCAAATAAGGAAAGGCAGGGACATAACTCTAAGACAGAAGGGAAATCACTGTTTTTTAAAGAAATATGTAAACATGAAGTGAGAGAATGCATAACAGAATGTGTTTATGGAGTCTGAATCTTGCCGAACTGAAACAAGTTTTAAGAAATATTTAAAACACCGTCAGTAACCTTGAACATATCATATTAAAATGTCTTTAGTAGACAATGGGGCCACCCAGGAAATAAAGCCAGTATATAAGAAGAAATAAAAAGTTAAACTGGAGGTCCATGTTTTGAGCTCATAATGAGAAGAGAAGCTATAGACCCCGGAAAGGTCTAGATCAAATAACATTAATTTGAAATTTCCAAAAAATTAAAAACCTTGATTTCAATTATGTGTCTTTCCCTGGCAAACATTAAGAATTATGTGCATTGGGATCCCAGGGTGGCGTAGCAGTTTAGCGCCTGTCTTTGGCCCAGGGCGCGATCCTGGAAACCCGGGATCGAATCCCACATCGGGATCCCGGTGCATGGAGCCTGCTTCTCCCTCTGCCTGTGTCTCTGCCTCTCTCTCTCTGTGTGTGACTATCATAAATAAATTAAATTTAAAAAAAAAGAATTATGTGCATTATATTTCTTTGTCTTTCAGGGAAAGATAAATGATAAAGAGGCAATGAATTTTGCTTGGTTCATTCAGTGAATTTTTCTAGAGTGCCTACTACATGCCAGGCACTTTTCTGGGAGCCAAAGATAAAGCGTTGAGTAAACTGACAAACATTATTGCCCTTGCTGAGTCTATATTCTAATTAGGGGAAGAAAGTGGTAACCCAAATAAAGATTGTTGGAGGGCATTAGGTGCCATGGGGATAAATAAAGCCAGAAGGAGAGAGACATGCCAAGGGGATGGCAATTTAGCAAGGCCGCGCAGGAAAAGCGTCCCTAAGAATGCAGTATCTGTGCAGAGATCTGATGGAGTGAAAGATCTAGTCATGAACTATCTGGAGAAAATGTCCATGCGGAGGATAAGATAAATATAAACAGTGCCAGCCTGGGATGAGAGTCAGTGGTAAATATTCCCCTCCCAGGGAATCTGCAGAGAGCAAGAACGCACACTCTGCATGGTTCCTGAGGAGGGCTCCGGTGGGATGGAGCCCACTTACCCACTTGTGTGTTCCATTTATTTACTGCTATAGGTCAGGAATTCAGGTAGGACACAGCCCCCCGGTGTTTGAAGGCCTCCGCTAGGAAGAACTATAGTGCTGGGAGTGGGGGTGGTGACTCAGATCCTTGGGGGACCAGATCATCTGGATGCTTCTATGTTCCCATGTTTGATGTCTGCCTGGGAAGGCTCAAAGATTAATCTCAGCTGGGACCTTCCACCAGCGAGCTTAAACGTGGCCTCCCCGTGTGGCCTGGGCTTTCATGCAGCATAGCAGCTCCAGGGAGGCCGACTGCTTGTAGGGGGGCTCAGGATCCCAAGAGCAAGTGTTCAAGCAAATCAGGTGAAAGATGAATGGCCTTTTCTGATGTAGCATTGGAGGTTCACGCAGCTAGGAGAGGGGCAGAGATTCTACTTCGTGACTGGCAGAGTGTCAAAAATTTGTGGTTGTATTTTAAAACCACCACACACAGTAACTAACTCAAGTTAATGGATGGGCTTCTCTTCCTTCTCTATTTTACTCTCCCCAGCAGCCCCACTTCGGTTCCTGGAATCACTTCCCTATTCTCCCTGACTCCAGCCCTTGTCTCCAGCTCTGCTCTGGGGGCACCCAAGAGAAGACAGTGTTCATAGCTTCAACCTCAAAAAAAGTGGGGACCCTCCAGGCTCATCAGATGGGATTGGGTTTAGAGAGAAATGAATTCTAAATTGAGCCCACTTCAATTGAAATTTGTGATGGTCTCTGGGACCAAAGGAAACTCACCCAAGGATATATCCTGACATAATTACACACTCTGCTTTCTTTCATAGGACTTCTTGAGTCTTCCAGTTTTATTGCTCTTTCCTTTTGCAACTGCTTTCCCAAAACAGCACAATACATGGGAGAGCTTTATAATAACCTTTAAATTCTCTATTTCATGAAAAGAAAGAACAATGATGCTTCCAGGAGTACTAACAAAGGTGAAAAATGTCCCCTCTTTTGATTTGGCTTCATCCACCCTATGGCAGGATTTGGATTGACTCGAGTTGCACCACATCTCAGTGGCCCCATTAAAAAAAAAAAAAAAGACTCTGGGAAATTGTATTTTTTTTCTCTGCAGGTGATTCACTTTTCTCTCATCTGCTTTGAGCATATAAAACTCAGAATATGTCAAATAGAGTGTCAATTCATTTCAAAGTATTCACCATTAACAAGGGCTATTTCTGGGCCTCACGTCTCTGCCCCTTCTTATAAGTAGTCTGCAGTGTTTTCATAGCAAAAAGCAGTTAGCATGCTCTAAATCTTCACTGGTTTAGAAATTGTTTCCAAGAAATCCACCGGTTGATTTGTTACCACTATGTTTTTTTCATTTGCAGTCTGCCTTGCCAAAGCATTTTCCTGCATCCTCCAACTCAGAGTAATAGTTGTTGATGCAGACTGTGGCTGAAATGATGATGATGAAGATGATGGTCATGGTGATGTTAGAGGTGATAGTGAGGCTGGTGGTAGTGGCAGTGGTGGTGGTGGTGGTTCCCCACACGCTGGGGAACACTGGTTGAAGATAGAAGCAGGTATTGGCTATAAACAGCTTAAGAACACAAATATTACTTTCACGTTTTAATTCCCTGGTGTGCCTGGTTATAATTTTAACCTCACTGAGGTCTTCACAGGTAATCATTTAAGAATCTAATTTGTGAAACTTAACCAGCCAGAAACACCAGAACCCAGATGAGTCCTGCATCCCAACATGGAGGTCACATTGTCGGGTCAGGGTCTCCTTAAATGCCCTTTCAGACCACGGAGGTCTCTAGAGGAAGCATTGCCTCAGCCCAAAAGGAATCATTAGGGATTCCCAAGTTGCATCGACTGTGGAGCTTTTTGGGAAGAAGTCCCTGCCTAGAGACACACCATGTAGGTGAATCCCCTTCTTTAAAAATGAGCCTTTTTTTTTTAATCTGCTCTCAGAGGGGACCAGGCCCTAGGGAGCTCACACAGCATCACAAATAGATATCAGCCTTCACGTAACCATCTCACAGTGGGCTCACCAGATAGAGGTTTGCTCTTGCCCTCTGTGCGAGGGGCCACAGGACCTCTTGGACTGGAGAGCTTCCACCTAAAGTAGAGCAGCCAAGTTCACAGGCCATCTCTATGAGCCTATCCAGTATCCGGTGACCTGCTTCCACGTAGGTGACCAGGAGGAGAACAGACAAAGAGCCAGTTCAGCTGGGGACAACTGCACCCCATTTTCCTTTTCTTTTCTTCCAAAATAAACACATAACTCATGCAACACTTTCTCTCACCATCTAAAGCAGGAACGAGATGGGTATAGAAATAAATATATTGATTGGGCTCCACCTGTTCACTTCTTTTATTGGAGACTATAACGTAGGGGCTGTGGTTTTCAAAGCCAGTGTAGAAGAGAAGTGTGTCAGCTGGTATCAAATGGATCCCCAAAATAACCTTGCTGGAAATGGATCATTTGATAAAATATTCCTAAAGAGTTTCAAGATACATAATGAGTTTTTTTTATAACAAACTTGGCAGGATTTTCCTTCAGTTTCCAGTTTTCCAAGTATGATTATTTTATTCCAAAAATGCTTTTAAGTTTGCAAGATGAGCTCACTGCTTACCTTCCCCCTATGCTGAATTATCTCTTTTACATTTCGCAGTTAATTTTAAACCTGAGATTGATGACTTCTTTAGTGCTGAGTCACTAGAATAAGAATGGCTAAATTTTCGATTACATGTGGGCAAAAGGAGAAGTCTGGAACTAGTTAGTATACGGGCAACATTCAGCATATCCCTTAAGAGACGAGAAATGGCAAACACTGTTGACCAAAAGCATCTCTGATGCTCCCTAGGAAGGGTCTTCCTCTTGTAGCATTTTCCTGGCAAAAGGAAAAGAACGTCGGGGCATCTTTCTAACTCAATGTTTTCATCCCTCCAGCTGGACCAAATGTGCTGTGCATTCAGTGTCTCATTCTTAAGATCTCAGCACCATCCGTTATTCCTTGAACCTGAGAGCAACAAGTCCTAAGTAAATTCTTGCTGACAGTTTGATTAATGGCTCTAAGAATCAGGAGATGACAGATCTTAGCGTGGACTGGGATAGCTGAAAAAGAAAGAAGAGCCTTGCTTTTGTGAAAAAAATAACCCTTCTGGGCTGGATTACGTCTCCCTAAAATTCATATATTGAAGTCCTAATCTCTAGTCTTTTGGAACATGACTCTATTTGAGACAGTCTTTAAAGAGGTCACTGAGGTGCAATGAGGTCATTAGGGTGGGCCCAAAACCAATAGGACTGGTGTCCTTGCAAGAGATTAGAAGACATGCCCAGAGGAAAGACCATGTGAAGACACAGGGAGAAGACGGCCACCTCCTTCTACAGGGAGAAGCGATAACCCTGCTGACCCATGACCTCGGACCTCCAGCCTCTAGAACTGTGACAAAATAAATGTCTGTTGTTTACAGCCGCCAGCAAGGGGTGGCTCTTTGTTAAGGCAGCCGGAGCAGAGGAGTACGGAGCTATCTCGCCTTTGGCTGGGTTCTATACTCCGAAGGTGACGCTGCTCTTATGCATGCAGCTCATGAGTAAAATATGACGTGGTGGTACATCAAAGTCAAGGACGAGAGACATTTGAACTCGAACTTGAGCGTTCAATTTGCTGCTGGTCAGACAGAGCTTCTGCGAAGTGTACTGTCCCCGAAGAGTTCCAAATGATTTATAATCTCCAGGAGTGAAAAACGAAGTGACCTTCTTATACTAATATTTGAAATACCTCTGCTCCAACTCCCACCAAAAACACAAAAGGCATCTAGATCGTATCTCGAACACTAAGTGATCTGAGCAGAAATTTTAAGGCCTAAGGGATCTTCTGTGAGCCAGCAGATCTATGAGGAGCCAGGAGCTGTCAACTTCTTCCCTCCTGTTGTATAAACCTGGCAACAAGAGGCTGTGAGCGGACCACAAACACTGACGCAGAAGAGTCAACACATCAGTACACCCCCCGCTGAGTGCGTGCGGAGCCTGGCGCCACCTCAACACCCCGCTCCACTGCTTCCCTCTCCCTGTGTCTCTGCCCACCAACCCCCAAGTCACCTCCAGCTTCCTTCTCAGAGCTTTGCTGGCTTCCCCAGCTCCCCTCAGTGTGCCTGCCACAGGGCAGAGGTGAGGGCTGCTGGCTCGGCCCTCCCCGCTGTGACCCTGGGGACGTCACCTCCATGGCCTCAGTCTCCTCTTCTGTAAAATGGGTGTCATGCTGGGCCCTGTGGGGCAGATGGGGGCTCTGTTCTGGGCCTGCATCAGGAACAGCTCCGCCAACCCAAGCTCTGGTCATTTCCTCCAGTCTATGGCTCTCCTGCCCAGCTTTCTTCCCACAGTTCAGGCCTCCTTCTTTCCCACCTCCACCTCCACTGTGCACCTGCAACAGGCTCCTTCCTGTCAGTGGGCGCGCACACACACACACACACACACACACGTGCACACATACACACACCCAGACACATACGCACTAGACACACATACACACACTCACACACACCCTAGACACAAACACATCCATGGAGCTTGTCACCACCACAGCAGATGGTACAGGTCCAGCTGCCTCCCTGTCTCACTCTGCTCACCCTCCAGGGCTCTCAGCCTCCTCATGACTTCAGGGGCTGCATGCACGATCCCTTCAGCACCCCCCAGGGACCCCTCACCACCCTCAGTGACCCCTCCATCACCCCAGCCCAGATGGTTCTTCTGAGCTTCAGACCTGCGCGTCCACATGAATGTCCCACAGTCACCTCCAACCCAGCTCAGGGAGTTCACTCTCAGATATGGCCTCTCTGGATGTCCTCCCCTCAGTGGCTGGTGACACTATCCCTGAGACCTCACCAGGTCCTGGGCATCTCCCCTGTCCCCTCCTCTCCCTCACATCTCAACCCTAATTCCCACTGCGTTGGCTCCTGGGTGTCTCTGGACTCTGCCCCGCTCCTCCACCGCTGCCATCACCCTCCTAGCTCGGGTGACCGCCTCTCACCAAGTGATGCCCTCAACCTTCTCATGGATCGCCCGGGGCCCTGAGCACACACTCCCTCTCACTCCCATATAGTAGACACAGTGACCAGGTCACCTCCCTAGTAAAGTGCACCCAAGCTTCCCTGCTGCTCCAAGCGACGCTCAGCGCTCCCAGGCTGCCCCCCCCCCAGGCCCTGCATTCCCCCCACTGGCACCCCTCCACACCATCGCCTGCCTTCGGCCCTCAGCATCCTCATGTGTTGCTGCAGCCACAAGGCACTGCTTTCTGTCCCAAGCTCGCCGCGTCCCCGCTGCCTGCGGGCCCTCCCCATGCTGCCCCTGCTGGAACTGCCTCCCCTTGCCCCTTCCAGCAGCGGGATCCTCGCCAGCCGGCAAAGCCCCAGCGCTGCTGCCCCTCTCCCTGGAAGCATTCCCTGGGTGAGGCTCTCCTCCCTTCTGCCCCCAGACACACAGACTGCCCCCCAGGTGACACTGCTTGCCACTCTCTTTGTTCCCACAAGCAAAGGACGGTGACCGTCCAGCCTGCTGCCCAGGGCGGCACCTGGCACGTGTTGAGGGGCCGGCGCCCAACAAGCGGGCATTGAGTGAACTGAGGCTTGATCTCCCCCGTCCTATCCCCCCGCTGGGTCTGGGCTCCGGGAAGAGAGCCGGGCTGCCCGCCGCCTGGGTCCCCCCGCCCCATCCCCCGCTGGCAGTAGGCATGCATCTGCCGGGTGACAGGTCAGCTCAGCCCGGGGTCCGCACACTGACCGTCTCCTGCCAGGTGTGGGCAGGTGAACACTGGGGGCGGCGGCAGGAACAGGAAGGAAGAGAAAGGCGGGGGGCCCGGGGCCCACGGCTGAGCGCCCGGGAGTGCGGTCCCAGGACACCCCCACTCCTTCCAGGTGAGAAGTGACTTAACAAGTTGGGGGCATCTGGGCAAAGTGGCAACCTGTGTCCACGCTCCGGAAATGGGGGAGGCTGTCCCTCCGAAGGGGCACCTGCCAGGGAAGCCCAGTCGTGGGAAAACCCCTGGGTGCGTCTCCCCATCTTCCCGGGTCTCCCCCCGCAGTGGTGGGCGGCTGCGCCGGGAGAGGCCCAGGAGGCCCAGGCATCAGCGGAGCCCTTGGCCTGCTCAGAAATCATCAGGCACTTCAGTCCTGGAGGCGACGGGTAGTGATTTCTCCCCCGGCTGCCGGGCGGATCGTGGAGCCCTTGTTCCCTGGGGATCGACACGGGTCACCTTCCCTGCCTGGTGTGGCTCTGACCGCTCCAGTGACCTGCTGAACCCGGGCCTGGGGCCTCCTCCACCTGTCAGGGGTCCCCCTGATGGGGCGAGGATTAGCCCGACGGCCCAGAGCCACGGAGGCGGTGGGTGACCATGGATGGCCTGGTGGTCAGTACGTCCCCGTGGCTGGCCCTCCACCTGGCTCCCGGGTCAGCCCCTACAGCTCCGGCCCCACTCCTCCCTCCTGCTCTGCGTGGGGTCAGCTCAAGCCTTCTCCTTTGTAGCTCAGTCTTCCCATCTGCCAAATGGGTAGCTCAGCATCCATCCCCCGCATTAGTCAGAGTGGATGGAAACGTGAGATCCCGGCAGTGGGATCCATGGGGAAGAGTCGTGGGGAAAAAGCCAAGTGCCCAGTGCCCGGTCCTCAGGGCCCCGGCTGCTTCCTATAGCGCCATGTGGTGAGATTGCTTTTATTCATTCAAAAATTAAGTTCATTTGTCATAGCTAATTGCTGAAGGAGCAACTGACTGCTATTTCTGCCTGTCCATTTCCAGCCACCACTCTTCCCCTATATCATTCCAATTTTTCCTTGAGGGAGCATCTCTCCCCATTCCCAAACATCGTGGCAGTTCCTAGGCTGACCCCACTCCCAGCGGGCATGTGCTCCAGGTCTGGCCAGCTACCATAGTATTTCCTGACTGTAGCTACTGGCTTAGGATGGAATGCGACCCAGGCAGGTCTGATGACTGCCCTGCCTCAGAACACTTGGGAAGAAGACCCTCTTTCTCATAGGGTCATGATGCTGGCAGGAGGCTTATCTCCTTAGCACATAATAAATTACTCCAAATGTAAGGGCTTAAAATAACCATTTCATTATCTCATAGACTCTGTGGGTGCCTCAGGAATTCAGATAAAGCAGAAAAGACTGGTTTGTCTGTGTACCTAAAACACCTGATGCCTTAGCTAGGAAGTATCGATAGCAGGAGATGTCTCTACAGCTAAGAGCTAGAATCGTCCAGAATTAGCTTTATTCAGTCTCAACCTCAGGCTTGCTGTTGGCTATCAGCTGGGATCCCAGATTAGCTGTTGTCCTCGGCATGTCCATGTGGCCTCTCCATATAGCTGGGCTCCCTCAAGCATGGCAGCCACAGGACAGTAGGACTTCTTACCAGTCCAGAGCTTCGAACACAAGTGTCCCTGAGAACAAAGCAAGAGCTGCAGTGCCTTTTCTGACCTGGTCTCTAAAGCCACAGGACTGTCCAAATTCAAGAGCCACCTTTCAGTGGCAGGGTACCCAAGGTCACAGTACAGGTGAGCATGGGAAATAGGAATATCATTGTAGCCATCGATGGAATATATAAAGATATTAACTGCCCCAGCTGTGCTTGCAGAAGGGAAGAGCCTTCCTCCTGATGAAGCCAACACAGACGAAAGCAGAACCATGAGATGAATAGCAAGACTTGATTCTAATAATGTGCCAGCAACTGGATCCATCCATGTCTGAAGCCAGATACTCTTGGACTTTTAAGTTACACGAAGCAACAAATTCCCTATTTACCTTGAGAACTCGATTTCAGTCTTGCAATGAAAAGTGTCCTGATAGTAGAAAGGCAGCACAGCGTAACAGTTACAAGCATGTGCTTTGAAGCCAGAAGACCCAACCGAATTTTGTTGCTTCCTTTTCAGGATACTTAAATTGAGGACAAATTTTCAGTGTGCTTGCTCTGGCTTCTTGATTAACAGAAACTATCAAACTGCACACAAGGGTGAGCAAAGATTTCTTAACCTAACCATAAAAGAAAAGATTGATAATCCAAACTTCAGTACAAATCATAACTTCCATTCATCAAAAACACCATTAAAATGAACGGGAGTGAAAAGGCAAGTCTCAGGTTATAAGAAGGCATTTGTGATATGTATGCCTGGCAATGAGCTGTATCTAAAATATATAGAAACTTCCTACAAATCAATAGGAAAAGACAATTGATTAAGTAATAAATGAAAGATTTGAATAGACTTTAACAAAAGAGGAGGTCCAACTACCCAATAAACATGTAAAAATCAGCTTCAGATCATGATCATAAGGGTGATATGAATTAAAGCCATGAAAGACCACCACACATCCACCAAATGGCTAATTTTTTTTTTCAAATGGCTAAATTTTTTAAAGACAGATACCAAATGTCAGCAAAGATGTGAGACAACTAGAACTCTCATATGCTGTTGATGGGAGGGATAATTGCTACAACGACTTTCAAAAATGTCTGGCGATATCTCCTAAGCTGAACTTCCACCTCTCCTATGACCCTGTCCTCCTACTTTGGAAATCTGCCTCAGAGAAAGGAGTGCACACAGCTATCAAGGGACACACATATGTGTTCGTAGCAGTTGTATTCCTACACAGGAAAAAAAAAAAAACTTTTAAAATCAATGTCCATTAGCAGTAAGAATGGAGTCTATTCATACATACAATGGAATGCTACATTTAAAAAAAGGGAAGAAATTGGGGCACCTAGGTGGTGCGGTCGGTGATGCTGAATCCAACTCTTGATTTCAGCTCAGGTGGTGATTTCAGGGGCCTGGGATTGAGCCCAACGTCAGGCTTCATGCTCAACAAGGAGTCTGCTTAAATTTCCCTCTCCCTCTGTCCCTCCCTGCCAAATTAATAAATAAATCTAAGGAGGAGGAGGAGGAGGAGGAGCAGGAGGAGGAGGAGCAGGAGGAGGAGGAGGAGAAACCACCACTCCAGGAGCAGCATGGATATGTTTACAGATATAATGAGGAACAAAGAAAAACAAACCAGACAGAGAAAACTGAATATGGTAGGACCTCCTTTATATGAAATTCAAAAATAACCAAAACTAATTTCAGAATTAATCTATGATAGTAGAAATCAGAATTGAGGGATTAATCTATGACAGTAGAAATCAGAATAGTAGTTAATTCTGGTTGGAAGTTAAATCAAAAGGCATTTGGGGAAGCCTCCAGTTTGTTGGAAGTGGTCTGTATCTTTGCTTGAAAGCTGTCACATGGGGATCCCTGGGTGGCTCAGCTGTTTAGCGCCTGCCTTTGGCCTGGGGCGCGATCCTGGAGTCCCGGGATTGAATCCCACGTCAGGCTCCCAGCATGGAGCCTGTTTCTCCCTCCTCCTGTGTCTCTGCCTGTCTCTCTCTCTCTATGTCTATCATAAATAAATAAATAAATCTTTTTTTTTAAAAAAAGAAAGCTGTCACATGGGTATGTGTGTATATATATATATATATACATATATATATATATTTAAAAAAGTGAGCTCCATTTACTCTTAAGAATAGTTCATAGTCATGGATGTAGGTGATGATTCAATCAAAAGGAAGACACCTGCGTGGGGGCATAGCTGTTCTGAGGATGGAGGCCGCTGAGCAGGGGGGTGAGAACCATGGAGGATCCTGGCTCACACTGCAGCCCCACGAGGCATCACAGCTCCTGTCGAGGCCAACACTGTCGTCCTCATTTTCTATGAGGAGTTGAAACTTTACATCCACACAAAAACCTGGAGATGGATGTTTACAGCAGCTTTATTTAAAATGCCAAAACTTGGAAGCAACCAAGATGTCCTTCAGTAGGTAAGTGGATAAATAAATTATGATATATTGAGACAGTGGAGTATTACTCAGTGCTAAAATGATGAGTTATTGGTCCATGAATACACATGGAGGAAACTTCAACGCACATTACTAAGTGAAAGAAGCCAATCTGAAAAGGCTGTGTACTACATGAAGCCGATTATGTGACATTCCAGAAAATGTGAAACTCTGAAGGCAGTAAAAAGATCAGTGATTAAAAAAAAAATCAGTGGTTGCCACAGACTGGGGACGGAGGGATCGACAGGCAGAGTACAGATGATTTTTAGGGCAATGAAAATACTCTATGTGATGCATACCCGCCTTGTACCTTTGCCTCAACCTACAGAACGTGCAACATCAAGAGTGAACCCTGATGTACACTGGGGACTTTGGTCATCATGTCATCATGTGTCAGTGCAGATCCATTGCTAGGAACAATGTACCGTAACTCTGCTGGGGGGGTGTTGATAGTGGGGAAGGTAGGGAGATGGACCTCTGAACCTTCTGCTCCAAGTTGCTGCAAACTAAAATTGATCTAAACTGTAAAGTCTATTTTTTTTAAATCCTATCTTTACTCTGATTGGCCCAACTTAGTCATGTGCCCAATTCTGAATCAATCCGGGTGGCCGAGGAGAATGCCAACCATTCCCTGGCTTAGCCCTGCGCTGTGGATTCAGCTGAATCAATCACAGTGCCCAGGGGCATGGGATCCTTCTGTGGACCCGGCCCCATCCCCATGTTACTAACTGTTTTCAATGATGAAGTATTTATTGTTTGCTCAGCTCATTTGGGAGCTAAGAGAACTCAGGTAGGACCTAGATGCAGAGGCCTGGCCCCCAGGATCTTCATGTTCACATGGGAGGCAAAATGCACACATACACATGCACGCACACGCATGCACACACACACCCCAGGACATGTGCACACATGCCCCATGCACACATGCACACCTGGATGAGGGGGTTCTGGGTGAAACACCTCTACTTTCTGGAAACCTCAGCCCCACTTTTCTACCCACATCTTGTAGCGGCTCTATGTCTGGTTCAGTTTGGCCGTGAATTAGTTCGCTTCTGCAATCTAAAATGCTTTCTAAGATGTGGGATTTCTAAACCATTAGGCAAAAACTGGGAGGTTGACACGATACCCAGTGAGAAAGTCACCTGTAAAAGAGGACTCTCTGTCATGACAGGGGCCCAGAAGTCTGGGAAATGCACCGGAAAGTCCCTCCGTGGATGGGAGGGGATGAGGCCCAGGGCTGAGAGCTTTGCCCCCCGCCCCCAATGTCCAGCCTCCTTACACCGTATCACCTGCTGTACCCTTCCCCAACTATGGGGCTGCTTCCAGGCCCTTCCCTGACAAGTGTCAGTGCTAACTGTGGGGATTTTCATACTTGGAGCCTGAAGAAAGTGTTAGGTTCCTTCCCCACTCTGCCCTCCCAGTTTTGTTTTTGTTTTTGTGCTGTTGTCGGGTAAACAGAGGTATGGAATGAGAAATAAAGTACTTTTAAAAGTTTACAGCCTGGGGTGCCTGGGTGGTTGAGTCAGTTAAGTGTCCTACTCTTGATTTGGGCTCAGGTCATGATCTCAGAAGATGAGTCTGAGCCCATCGGGCTCCACGCTGAACGGGGAACCTGCTTAAGATTCTCCCTCTGCCCCTCCCCACTCTGCTCATGTGCCCTCTCTCTAAAAATAAATAAATAAATAAATAAATAAATAAATAAATAAATAAATAAAATTTTAAAATGGAGGGGAGCTATGAGTCACTAACATCACCTTGTCTCTAAATTCAAGACTTTCCTTTACAAAGAAAATGACTAAGCTCATTCTCATGAACAGCTTTCCAAACCCCAGTTTAGCTCATTCTTGCTGATCCAGCCACCTGTGAACCCAAGGATGGCCTCAGAGTGTGGCCAACAGCTGCTACGCAACAAGACAGTGATGAACACCTGTCAGTGCCAACCCGTCTCCCTGGGGCAGCGGGGAGCCTGCTGAAGCCAAGTTTCCCTGTGATGTGAGTGTGACCTTCAGTCCCACGTTCAAAACCTGTTTTTGCGTTTTTATTGCCTGTGTGGAGTGATTGATTGGCTGACATGGCTCTATTGGTCCTCTCCCTCCGCACCTGGAAGGGGTGTAGGTGTGTCAGCACTCCCGGGAGGAGAGGCAGCCCCAGGGAAAGAAGCTCAGCTCTGGGCACCAAGCAGTCCCAAACTTGGGCTCTGAGAGTCACCCCAGGTTGTAGCATGAACAGCACCCACAGAGCAGCAGAGGAGAAGGTGCCTACAACTCTCCGAGCCTGAAACTTAACCCCTCCAGGAAGGGGTGATTCTTCCAGCATTTTCACCTTGCAAGTGGCAGGGCCAAGAGCCGGCTCCAACCCAGGTGCAGTGGGCCTCGGTGTGGATCTGGATGGGGTCTGTGCCATTTGGGAGGCGATGGCTGAGGACACTCACACAGAGCCCCTAACCTTTGACCAAGAGAGAGTCTCACAGGCTGACTACACTTCCTACAATTGCATATTTCAGAAGGCTCGCTTGAAAGTCTTTTTTTATTTTTAATTTGATTTTTTTATTTATGAGAGACACAGAGAGAGAGGCAGAGACACAGGCAGAGGGAGAAGCAGGTGGGGAGCCCGATGTGGGACTCAATCCCAGGACCCTGGGACCACGACCCGAGCCAAAGGCAGACTCTCAACCACTGAGCCACCCGGGCATCCCCAAAGTCTCGATCATTGTCCTGATACCACTCACATCAACATGATATGTCGTCAACAAGATTGTTGATGGAAAGGTACTCCTTTTGGGAGAATGTGTCCAGGATAGAACCACTTCTTGGCCTCCCATCTCCCCGCCTCCCAGCTATCTTTCCCATCTAGAATGGTCCCAGCCCTTAGTGGAACCTGGTTAAATACCCAAGGATGTCACCACTGATGAATCCCAAAGGGTCACTTAGAAGCAGGAGTGTGTGGAAGTCAAGAGAACAATTGTCTCGTTCTCTGAGGGCTGAAGACAATTTTCCTCCTTGTCCCACAACACATTTGTAGCTAACAGATAGAGTTGCCAATTGTCAGAAAATAAGCGGCCCCCTTGGGACGGGCTCTCAGCACTCGCCGAGCTCAGCCCTATTCATCATGTCACGTTTTTGTCTCTCGGGGATGTCACATCCACGTTGGCTTCTCAGCTTACTGCTCCTCGGTTATCTCCCCGAAACAAATTTCCTTAAATTGATTCTGTAGAATCCCATTCTAGAGCTGGCCATCATTTCTAATGAATATAAATTTCCATAAGAATTTTTTTAAATTGGCCACCAGCATTACAGTTTCACAGCATCCATATTATAAATTTCATAGGTCTCTAAACCTGCATATATCAAAACTGAATAGACCAGAGCTTCAAATTAGTGGAACTGAATCATTGTGTTCTCCGGTGCTCAGGTAAAAGCATTTAATTGGAATAATCAACATACAGTAATAAAAGAATATTTATACTCACTTATGATATTCACTTGTAAGGACACTTGGTTGAAAACCTATTGATTGAGCAAACCTTTAACCATTTGACAACTATTTTTAAAAAAAACTAGTCTGTGCAGAACCCTGTGAGGGGTGATAAAGTGTACAAAGCAATGTAACACATTCCATCAATGAGGCAAATGATGACAAGTTCCTGCCCCGCGCGGGGACTCAGCTGGACTGGGACGTAGCGGTGGGCCTCGCGCAGATCGGCTCTCGGCAGGGAGGGTGGCATAGGGCAGGGCATACCAGGCAACTCATGTAATGGGGGCTTTGCGCCAATAGGACTGGGCTGGTGCTGGATGCAGGCTGTGCAGGGCAGTGCCTTCACTACCCCAGGTGACGGCCGCGGGGAGCGGTGCCCCTGGATTCAGGCTCTGCCCCAACTCGCTCGGAATGTGCACAGGACATAGAAACGCTCCGGGCCTCGGTACCTCTGCTAATGGGGCGCCCGTACCCGTTCACTGTCAGGAGACGGGGCCTGGCAGGAGCTGCCATGAGCTGGGCCCGGATCCAGCACGGGGGCGGGGGGGGGGGGGGGGCGGGGGACAGGGGTGGCTGACAGGGCTGCAGGTGGCAGGAGGTCTGGGCTTCCACTGGCCCCACTGATCACCGTGGCGCACCCCACAGCCAGCAAGGGTGTCCTGAGTAGGGAAGGCCCGTCCTGGGCCGGGGACCCGCAGGCGTGCGCCCAAGCTGTGAGCCTCCCCGCCTAGCAGTGGCTTCAAAGCCACCAAACCAAAACGTGTGTCTGCGGTGGCAGGGGGAGGGCAGCTCTAGACGTGGGGCTGGGGTCAGAGGGGCCCCAGGTGGCCCTCCTGGCTGGTCATATGCTGTTTGTAAAGGTGACCGCAGGTATGAGAAGTCAAGTAAATGACTGAGATGGGCCGACCTCGCTCGCAGCATCGTCAGCAGCCAGCCCCTGCGGGATCCCACACTCCCACTAAACACGCGGGGACCCCATACTCGGCTCCCTGGCACCTCCCCCAGGAATCCGTGACCGTGACTCCTTCTGGGCTTCAGGAATCTTCTCCCGATCTTGCTCTCTCTCTGCCCCACTCCCACCCACCCCCCAAACTCTCCAGTGAGCTGAGTCCCTCCCAGGCAGGAAGGGCTGTTGCCCCCAAGCAGCTCCCACCTCTGCCCTGGGAAGGAACCTGCCACAAGGCAGCCATACCCGGTTACCTCCAGGGGCAGAAAGGGGGGCCCTGGGCAGGGAGACACATGCACCCAAGGTCCCCAGTGTGACTCCGCCTCCACAAATCCCCCGGTGATGGGCCAGCAGCAAGTCTGGGGTGCTAAGCGGGTCGGAGAAGAAAAGGCCACACAGCCCAGAGAATTGCACCCCGACAGGGAACCCCTAAAGGAGATTCCAGGACACGCACCCGCCCAGGCCTCCACGTGACCCTTTTCCTGGGAAGCTCCTTCTGATGGTGACCCTCAGGACCCCCGGCATTTCAACCCTAATCCTTCTGGGTTCCCAGGTGAAGGCTAGAGCCAGGCTCCAGCACTACTCACTTTTCTCAAACCCCAGGGAGCATCAGGACCCTCGGGACGGCTCCTAACAGCTCTGAGGGCCCGGCCCCCCCCCAGAGGGTCGAATCAGCTGGGCTGGACTAGGCGTGAAGTCCGTCATTTCTACCAGGGCTCCGGGGGCTGCTGCTGCCGCTGACCTCGGAATGACACCCCGAGAGCCACGCCGCTGAAGTCTGTCTACCCGAAGACGGTGACCATCAGGTCGTGGGCCACCTTCCTTCGGCTTCACTCGGTGCCCTCCCCCGGCCTGTGGGCGCCCTGCTGTATGTGGCAGACAGGAGACCTCGACTCCTCCCCTCCCCTCTTCCCCTTTGCGTGGCTCCAGCTGCCCTGGCCTCCTGGCTGCTCCTCTCCAAGGAACACCCAGGGCTCTCCTGCCTCAGGGCCTTTGCACTTGCTCTTCCCTCCGCTTGGTGTGCTCCTCCCAGGACTGGCTCACCTCCTCACGTATAGGACCCTCCCTGCTCACCTACAGGACCACCTCCATCAGCTCTCTGGTCCCTTCGAGCAATTATCACCTCCCTACAAGTCACACGGTGTTTGGCTCAATGGCTATCGCTCATCCTCAGACTAGAAGGTAGGGCCTGTGGGAGTGGGGACTTTGTTTGGTGCCCTGCCCCGTCCCGACACCCAGAGCAGTGTCCGCGGGGCGAGTGCCCGGTAGGCACCTGTCAGTGCCTACTCAGGAGCGAGGCCTTCTCCCTCTGATCTCATGGGTCCGTCTTTCTCATGCCGATTCTGAACGGTTTTCAGACATCGCGCCCTTTCTTTATTGATTCTCAGCTATGGAGCCTCAGAGACCCTGGCAACCAACGTTCACTTTCCAACAGGAGGCCGGGAGGAGCCTTTGCCTCGGGTCGGGTCAGGCGGGAAAGGGCCTCCATCCCCCGAGAAGGGCCCTCAGCCCTGCAGGTGCCTGGGGTCAGGCTCCACGCGGGGCCCCGCAGCACCGGCTGCCACGCGTGGATCCTTCCCTCGGCGGCGCTCAGCAAGCCGCCAGCTCTCTCCTGGCTTCCGTGTCGTGTCCATCCATCTGAGCAGCAGAAGAATTAAAAACAAATGAAATGCACTTAAGAGAATGCCTTCAGGAGTTCGCGGGCGCCCCGTGAAGGGAATGGGCTCCTTCTGGGGTCTTCCTGACGATCAATTATTTATGGAGACTTGATTATGTTCCTGGCGCCACCAAGACAGAAAGGAGACAGGGTCCCTGCCTGGGGGCTTCCCAGGGGAGAAAGGAGAGTTTGTGAAGCTAAAAAGAATGTTCCAGCTGAAAAGACAGTGACGCGTCATGGCTAGAGGCTGCTCAGTGCCTTCATTGTAGCTTTACTTCTAATGATGTTCATGTGTCTTTCTGGTCTGAAAGGTAGTGCGAAGTTTATAAAATATTCCTACAAAAGAGAGAAAAAATAAAATCCAACTCCAGTATTTTACTGCACATATGAAAAGTCTAGTTTATAAAATAAGGATTTAGTCTGAATATGTACCCTTCAGACTCTGCCTTGGTTGGTACCTCGCATCGTGTCATATACGTGTCTCTGAACCACAGACGACAGACGCATAAACATTAACACCATAAACCTTCCGTCATATAGATGTGCAACGATTCCCATTTGTCCGACTATAAGGTGGTTCTATTTTTTGTTGTTGTTAGTTTAAAAGCAAACACCTGCCATAAACATCCTTTGCTGGGCATCTTGAATAACGCTCGTGATAACTGAAGTTCCTGATGGGGAGGAGGGAAACCCTAAGCCTGAGTTGGAAGTAAACCCCATGCTCCCCCCAGCTCTGTTTGCAGAGGGGAGGGGGGCTTGGAGCATGTGTGGAGCCGGAGAAGCCACGCAGAGGCCACACGTGTGCACCACGAGCCATCACCTGGAGAGGGCACCCCCCCCCCAGTACCTCCCCGTCAGGTGCAAACCCAGGGTAGGTGCGGGCACCTGCTCAGAAATTTCAGCCCGAGGAACCCCTGCACTGTGGGAAATTTAAATAATCTTGTGCAAATTGGTCTGTTAAAATAGAGCATCTCTGTATATTCTGATTTTTTAACTCGCTATAGCAAAGTGTCTGTTCTGAGGCTCTGAGCGCCATCCGAGAACTGACGCTCCACTGAGGCAGAGACCAGCCTCTGGTCCTTGTGTCTCCACCCTGAGTGGAGGGAGGGGACATGGGGCCTCCTCGGAGTTGGCAGGGAGCCGCCTCCCTGGGGACATTTCTCTCTCTCACGTTCCTGTAGCACAGAAGAATGGTGCAAAATTGGACACCTCCAGCTTAAAACTGGCATGTCACTAAGGCTCTCTCTTCCAAGGATCCAGCTCCTATGTTCCTAAGCTCATTTGACTTCATATAAAAGCTCAAATTTCAGCCTGAGAGTGTAATACTGAACGGTCCTTTTACGGAATTATCCTTGAATGATTGTCCACAGGTGTCTTTTGATATTGCAACGAGCTTCTCTGGCCCTGGGTCTGCGTCTAGGGGCACAAATACACTGTCACTGCCATGTCTTCTTCCAGTAGAAAAGGCTCCATGTGACTCCACAGTCTTTACGCCCCTTGACATGGGTCCTGAGGGGATGAGCCTATTAAAGTGGACATGACACCCTTTTCTTTAATCCGTGACTCCTGACAGTTCCAGTGGGTGTGGGTCAGGATTGCACATAATGGAAAGACAACTCCACTTAGAGCTAAGAAAAAAAAAAAAAAAAGCATTGGTTTTGCGAGCAGAGAACTCCGGGGGTAGGGTAGGGTGCAGGCACAGGTGGATCCACGGCCCACACTCTCTCCATCATTGGCTCTGACTTCATGGGTTTGGGCTCCTTCCTTGGAAGCTCATGCTGTGGCAAAACAGCTGCTGGTGGCCCCAGGGTCTCACCCTCAGAGCTCCGAATCCACAGCAAAGAGCCTGTCCTCCCCGCTGCAGATGTGATAGGAGAAGGGCTCCAACCTTTCCTGAACCTGAGGCTGCTCTTTATTCCTCCCTAAGGCCTATATTTATACTTAAAACAAGGCACCACTCAAATGACTGCATAATTGCCCAGTGCTTCGGTATGCAGACAAGTTGTTTTTATAGAAAGATGATTCTAGTAACTCCTTGAACTGTAGCTTGATTTTACTGAGCATCCACAGAGCTATAGACCAGCAGGATTTTGCCAGATGTTTTTACAATTATCAACAACTACTGTCTTCAGGCTCCTCGCACACGCACACTCCCCCTTTCCCGCTCAGATAGTTTTGGAGGAACATTTCTTTTCTCCCTCCAGAAATTTCCACATCTGTTGCACGGAGGTAATGATGTCACATCAAATCGTATCACACACGTTTGTTTAAGGTTGACACAAGCAAATGCCAGAGGAGTGCTCAGAGCAGGGCCAGGCTCCGTGTGGGCAGAAGCTAATATTAGCTATTAGCGTTCCTGTTAATGTTCAGGTTGTGCAAATTCCCTTGAACGTCTCATTAGAGTGTCATCCCCCTGACAACGTACACTTCCTTCTACTGTGAGGAAAGCTGTCACAGGCCAGAATTCCCTGTCTGAGGAACGCAGAGAGGAGGTCAGGGCCCTGGAGTCCCAGCCCTGCCACCTGCCCACTGTGTGACCCCCAGCAAGTCACCAGGCCCCCTTCCCACCTGCAGAATGGGAGGGACCCAGGCCTGTGTCTGTGATGGTCGGGACTAGCCGGGCCGAGGTCTCCAA
>NC_054841.1:12745027-12748036 GCF_018345385.1 Vulpes lagopus
AGAAACTAGCTGACCTTGTCAAAGCAATTACTTCGAGGTTACTCACCCTCACTCATTGCACACGCGCAAAAAGTTTCCAATCTGACCACAGCCGTTTGTCAGAGCTTGTGAACCAGGAATAACAACCTAGGTGTCCAGCTGCATGGTGTATTCGGTACCCCTTAAATGTTCTTTCATGCCCAGGAAAGCAGCATGAAACTGGCTTGAGCGTTTCCTTTGGAGGGTTAGGCAACCTCCCCCATTCGACTGCCGTAGATAGGTCCCCATCCTATGTTAGTGCGGAAAGTTTTAAGCAGTGAGTACAGAATTCTCCTCAGTTACTATCTCAACAACATGGAAATCCTTTTCAATAGAGTGTACTCTCTATCTCCCATCAAAGGTCAGCAGACTTGCTCCGCAACACCTCCGAGGCTTATGGACTGTCCCTCCCACATCCTGCCTGCAGTACACCCGCTCCTAATAGGCCTAGCCCGATGCGTGCCTGAAGTGTTGTGAGAGGTAAGTGGAAAGTCCCGGCCCACAAGACTAGTGCATCCAAGCTCAACCCAGCGATTTCCTACTATTTCCCGTGTAGCCAGGTGTACATCCTAAGTGCCATCGAGAGAAGCTAAGCTGAACCCTTGTCCGAAAGCAAATACTTCGGAGAGTTGAGCTCACCCTCAGTCCCTCAAGTTGCACACGCCTGCAGAAAGATGTTTCCAACATCTGCACCAGAGCGTTTGTCAGAGCTTGTGAGATCGCAAGTGGAAAAGCAGACCTGAGGGTGTCTCCAGCTGCAGTGGAGTGGTATTCTGGTACCTCCTGGCTTAGAACACTGTTACGTTCTCAGTGCCCTGAAACCAGCTAGTTGAAAGCTGGCTTGTAGGGGCTTCCTTGGCGAGCTGGTTCAGGCAGACCCTCCCGCATTCTGACTGCCGTAGACGTTAGTCCCAGCATCCTTAAAGTTAATGCCGAAGAGTTTGTGTGAAGAGCATGTGGGAATGACAGATTCTCCTCAAGTTATGATCTCCCAAAGCGACATGCAAACTCCTTGTTCAATGAGATGTAACTTCGGTCCTACCCCATCAAATGTGTTAGCAGACATCTGCCTGCAAGCATCCACACTTCCAGAGTTGGGCTTATGGACTTCCCTCCCCAACCTGCCACGTACACCGCCTCCTAAAAGCCTAGCCCCGATGCGGCCTGAAATGTTGTGAGAGGTAGTGAAAACCGGCCCACAAGACTAGGCATCCAACTCAACCAGCGATTTTCCCAGTATTTCCTTATAGCAGGTGCTACATCCAAGGCCATAGGGGAAAAAGCAGCTAACACCTTGCCAAAGCAACTACTTGGAGAGTTGACTCACCCTCACCCTCACAGTTGCACACGGCCTGCAGAAAGAGTTTCCACATCTCACCACAGCCGTTTGTCAGAGGCTTTGAACGCAAGTGGAATAAGCAACCTGGGGGTGTCTCCAGCTGCAGTGGAGTTTTTATTTTGGGTAACCTCCTGGCTTAGAACACTGTTCTTCTCCTGCCCAGAACGCAGCTAAATTGAAAGCTGGCTTGTAGCGTGTTCTTTGCGTGAGCGAGTTTGGGCAGGAACCCTCCCCATTCTGACTGCCCGAGACGTTGTCCCAGCATCCTTAGTTAGGTGCCAAGAAAGGTGTGGGAAGAGCATGTGAAGTGACAGGATACTCCCAAAAAGTACTGATCCCAATGCAGACATTGCAAACGTCCTTTTTCAATGAAGTGTAGCTCGGCCTAGCTCCCATCAAAGTTTTCTAGCAGACATCTGCCTCAAAACATACACACTTCCGAGAGTTGGGCTAAAGGGCTGTCCCTCCCCACAACCTGCCTGCCCCCACAACAAGCCTCCTAACAGGGCCAAACCCCGATTCGCCGAAGTGTTTGTGAGAGGTAAGTGGGAAAATCCCGGCCCACAAGACATGCATCCAAGCTCAACCCAGCGATTTTCCCATTTTTTCCTGTGTGAGCCGTGCACATCCTAAGTGCCCTAATAGGAGCCCAGCTGAACGCCTTTTCAAAAGCAACTACTTCGGGGTTTAGCTCACCCTCAGTCCCTCACAGTTTCACACACCTGCAAAAGATTTCCAACCATCTTTCACCACCACCTTTGTCAGGCTTGTGAACGCAAGTGGGAAAAGCAGACCTGGAGGGTGTCTCCAGCTGCAGTGGTGTGGTATTTTGGGGACCCCTCCCGGCTTAAAACACTGTTACTTCTCATTTCCCGAGGAACCAGCGTTGAAAGCTGGGTTAAGGCTTGCTTTCCCTTTTGCGAGCTATTCAGGGAGGGAACCCTCCCGCATTCTGACTGCCCGTAGACGTAGGTCCCCGCATCTTATTAGGTGCCGGAAAGTTGTGTTTAAGGCATGTGAAGTGACGGATTCTCCTCGTTATCGATCTCAATGCAGACAATGCAAACCCTTGTTCAATGAAGGTAAACTCGCCTAGCTCCCATCAAATGTCTACAGACACGCCTGCAAAGCAAACACACTTCCGAGAGTTGGCTTATGCCTGTCCCTCCCACAGGGGCCTCACCGACACCACCCCTCCTAACAGGCCTAGCCCCGATGCGTGCCTGAAGTGTTGTGGAGGTAAGTGGAAGTCCCACCCACAAACTATCTCCAAAATCAACCCACATTTTCCCCCCCGTAAATTTCCTGGTACCCAGGCACATCCTAAGTGCCATATGAGAGAAAAAACTGAAACCCTTGTCCAAAAACAACTTACTTTTTGGAGGTTACTCACCCATCCCCCCACATTCACACTGCCTGCAAAAATTTCCCCAAAATCGCACCACAGCCGTTTGTAAGGCTTTGAACCAATGGAAAAGAGACCGAAGGGTTTTTCCCCGCTCAGTGATGGTAATTTTGGGAAACCCCTCCTAAACACGACTTTTCAACCCGAGAACCCAAACATTAAACTGGGGTTTTACGGCTCCTTCGGCAAACAGGGGGGAACCCCCGCTTTCTGACTGCCCCGACTAAACCCACCCCTTATTTTTAAG
>NC_054841.1:12748136-12760055 GCF_018345385.1 Vulpes lagopus
TGTTTGCAATGGCTGTATTAGATCAGATCACTAGAGAGAAACCTTTCACTTTCACCATCTTTTCAACAAGCTCTTCCGGCGCCTAACTAAAGGATCGGAACTATGTCTCGGGCAGTAAGGATGCGGGAGGGTCTGCCCTGACCTCAGCCGCACAAGAATCTGCCTACAAGCCAGTTTTCAACTAGCTGCTTGTTAGGCACTGCAATCGAGTAGCAAGAACTCGAAGCCAGGAGGTGCCTAGAATAACCACACGCACTGAGCTGGAAACACCCTCCAGGTCTGCTAATCCACTTGCGTCCTCACAAGCTTGTGACACGGCTGTTGGGTACAGACGTTCAAAACTCATTCTTGTAGACAGTTGCTATTTGTGAGGGACTGAGGGTGAGCTCAACTTGTAGAAGTAATTGGCCTTGGACTAGCGACCAGCTCACTCTCTCGTATGGAACTTAGGATGTAGCACCTGGCTAACATAAGGAATTACTAGGTAATCGCTGATTGAGCATGTAGGCACTAGTTTATGGCCGGGACTTTCCACTTACCTCTCACAACACTTCATCCCGCATTACGAGCCTAGTCCTGATAGGAGCGAGGTTACCTGCAGGCAGGATTGGGAGGGACAGGGCCATAACTCAACCTCTCAGGAGCTTGTATTCCTGGGAGGCAGATGTCTGCCCCACCATACAGGGGATTAGAACCTCGCAAACTCTAAATGAACAGGACGTTGGCATCGCAGTATTTCACTCACATCATGTGAGGTACAGCCCCTGTGCTTCCACATGCATTTCTGACCAACCTCTCCCTGCTCCAAACATGAGGATGTTGCAGCTACGTCTACAGGCAGGCATTAGCGGTGGGTCCTGCCTTGAACTCATATGCTCAAAGGAAGCATGCCTAAGTGCAGCTTTCCAGTAGCTTGCGTTCTTAAGGCCGTTACAATGTAGCAGCAGTGCAAGGTGTACGCAGGCTGTGGATGAAGCTGTCCGGGAGGTGCGAAAGTGACAAGCAAGTCACTTGGTTCTCTCTCTGCTCCTGTTCTGCATAGTACGAGATCCTGTGAAGCGAACCATACAGGCAGTCAGATTGGGAGGGACAGGCATAAGCTCAACTCTCAGAAATGTGAATGCCTTGTAGGTATATTTTGCTTGCCACTCCTAACAGGGAGATATACCTAGCACGACTCTACAGTTGAACAAGGCCTGTTGGAATCCTGTTTTGAATTCCAGATTCACTTGAGTACAGGCCAGACACTTCCACATGCTTTTCACCAACCTCTTCACCACCTCACTTAAGGATGATAGGAGGTAAGGTCTGCAGGTAGCCAGGATTGTGGGCAGGTCTGCCCCTGAGCTCAGCTCTCCACAAGGAAGCATCCCAGAAGCCAGTTTTCAACTAGCTGTGTTTTTATGACTGTGGTGTCCTTTCTAGACCTAACCATAATACTTGGTCACTTCCAGTCCCCAACTGGGCCTCAGCTGGTCTTGTGCCTCTGTACTTGTTGGCCTCACCTGGACCTGTAACTATGTCCCCACCTGGGCCTAACTGGTCCTTATGCTTTTGTCCCAACTGTGTCTCACCCAGACCAGGTGATGAGTTTCCCCTGGGCTTACTGGACCTGGTGAACCTGGTCCCCTCCTGGTATCTCCTGACCTGGTGACTCAGGTCCTCATAGTGCACCTCACCTGGAGCGGTGACTCTTGTACTCACTGGGCATCATCAGGATATGTTTTAGTCTGTTTCCCTAGTGAGACTCTGGAACATTTAAGTGGTCCTCACCTGGGCTCAAACCTGACCTGGTGACTCTGTTTCCACATGAACCACACATGACCTGCTGTCCCTGCTGTTCTTGTAGCCTCTCCGTGCCTGGTGACTCCAGTCCCCCGACCCCCGGGCCTCAACCTGATTGGTGATTCTGGTCCTCAGCTTGGTTTCACCTGGACCATGGTGACTGTGGTCCCCATCCTTGGCCCTTAAACTGGACCTGCGGATTCTGGTTCCCACCTGGCCGACACTCTACCTGGTGATCTGGTTCTCACATGACCACACCTAGACCTGGTGACCGTGCTGTCCTTCTAGATCTCCATCACCTTTAACTGGTAAAACTCTGGTGTCCACCTGGCCACCCCTGGACCTGGTGAATTCTGTTCCCCACTGTGGTCCTCAAGTGGATTCTGTGACTCTGGTCCTGGAGAATGGCATCATTGGAACATGGTTATGTGATCCCCACCTGGGACTCACCTCGACCAGGTAACTCGGGTCTTACACTGCCCCACCTGGACCTGGTGATTCTGGTCTGCACCTGAGACTACCCTGGATCTGTGACTGTGTCCCCACCTGGGCCTCACTTGGAGACCTGTGACTCTGATCCCCATCTGAGCCTCACCGGGCCCTTTACTCTGGGTCCGCAACTGCATAATTGGACCCCGGTTACTGTGTCCACAACTGAGCCTCACCTGGACAGGTGTCTCTGGTCCCCCTCTGGGTCTCACCCTGACCTGGTGACTGTGAATCCCCACTTTTGCCTGATTTGAACCTCTGACTCTGTTTGCCACTGCCCTCACCTTGACTGTTGACATCTGGTTCTTTCAGGGCTCCCCCTATAACCTGTTGATTCCCTGGTCCCCACCTGGGCCTCACGTGTGCCTGGTGAGTCTTGGTACCTCACCTGGCCTCTTCCTGGACCTGGTGACTCTGTCTATATCTACCCCACCTGGACCGTCCCTCCTGCACCGTGACTCTCTTTCCAACATGGACCTCACCAGATCTGGTACGCTGGTCCTCAGTTTGGCCACACCGGACCTGGTGACTTCTCGTCCCCACTTTGACCTAACTCAGACCCTGTGAATCTCGTCCCCACCTAGCGTCACATAGACCTGGTGACTTCTGTCTTGGTCCCCAGCTATGCCTCAAATTCGACCTGATGATTCTGGGTCCTCGACGGGGCCTCACCTGACTGGACTCAGCTGGATATAGTGGCTCTGAATTCCCCATGGTGCGCACCTGATACTGGTGACTGTGGTCCCACTATGCCTCACCCAGGGACCCTGTGATTTCTGATCCCCATTGGGCCTTGCATGGCCCTAGTGACTCTGGTCCTCAACATAGGCATCATTGCGACCTAGGATACTCTATTCCATCCACACCTGGTCCTCACTTTGACCGACCCGGTCCCACTCTGGCGCTCAAACTAAACTGGTTACTCTGGCCCCCCTCCTGGACCTCACCCTTACCTTTTGACTCTGGTCCCCACCTGGGACCTCCTCCTGACCTGGTGACTCCTCTTTCCAACATGGAACTCACCTGGATCTGGTGACTCTGGTCCTCATTTTGGGCTCACTCTGGCTCCCTCAATCACCTGGAGACTCTACGTCCCAACTTTGACCTAACTTCAGACCTGGTGAATCCTCGTCCCCACCTAGGCGTCACCTAGACCTGTGACTCTGTCCCCACTAATGCCTCAATTCGAACCCTGATGATTCCTGGTCTCACGTGGCCTCACATGACCCTGGACTCAGCTGGATATAGTGGACTCTGATATCCCACATGGGGCTCACCTGATACTGGTGACTCTGTGTCCTCCTTTCTATGCCTCACCAGGACCTGGTGATTCTGATCCCCATTGGCCTTGCATGGCCCTAGTGACTCTGTCCTCACTTAGGCATCATTTGCGACCTGGATACTCTATTCCACACCTGGGCCTCAACTTTTGACCGGACCTATGTCCCACTCTGGCTCAAACTAATCTGTTTACTCTGTCACCTCTGGACCTCACCCTTACCTTTTGACTCGGTCCCCCCCCCGGGCTTCACATTGGACCTGGTGAATCTGTCCTTACCTGTTCCTCAGGGGGCCTGGACCTTGTGACCTGTGGTCCCCACTTGGGTCTCACCTGGACTTGTGGTGAATCTTTTGCCCGACCTGGGCCTCCCCGACCTTGTGACTGTGTCCCCACCTGGGTCTCAACCTGGAATCTGTGGCTCTGGATCCCATATGTGGGCTTGTCTGGACCTGGTTCCTGTGGTCTCCTTCTGGCCCCAGCTGAACAAAATGAACTCTCTTGGGTAATAAATAAAATCTTAAAAACCAAAAAAAACAAGAGAAAGGACAAAGGCATACAAACCTCTCAAGAGTTGCAGAAAAAGCATTTGACAAAATACAACATAAAAAGCCTAGTGGGTAGTAAAAGGGAATATAAGGGAAGGGAGAAGAAATGGTGGAAATAACAGAAAGGTAAACAGAACATAAAGACATACTCCTAACTCTGGGAAATGAACTAGGGGTGGTGGAAGGGGGATGGTGGGGGTTGGGGGTGAATGGGTGACGGGCACTGAGAGGGGACTTGATGGGATGAGCACTGGCTTATTTCTGTATGTTACAAAAGTGAACAGCAATAAAAAAAATAAATTTATTATTTAGAAAAAAAAGGAATAGTGGTTTTTTATTTTTTTTATTTTTTTTTCGGCAAGTGGGTTTTGATGAAACGTATATCAACAGAATAAAGGCCGTGTATGAAGGCCCGTAGCTGACATCATCCTCAAGGTGAAAACTTGAAATCGACTCCCCTAAGACAGGAACAGCCAAGGAAGTCCCCTCTCAGACTGGAAGTCCTATCGTAGACAACAGAACAGGAAACAGAAAAGGTTCCACAAACCTGGAAGGGGACATCACACTGTCCCTATTTGCTGAAGATGTGGTTTTAAAACAGGAAACCTTAACAAGACTGAACCAAAAACTGTTTAGAACTAATGATGAATTTCCTCTAAAGTTGTGGGACACAAAATGAACAAGATCAGTTAAGCCTTGGCAATGATGCCCGACAGGAAGGAAATTCAGGACATGACTCCCTATCAGGACATCCAAAAAACAAAATAATTAGACTGACAAGGGACTGCAAGACTTGTACACGAAAATTACAAGACTTTGGGTAGACATCCTGGGCTCGGGGGTCGAGCCTTCAACTTGTTAATAATGTCCAGCATTTTCAGAAGCCACCCGCAAGTGTCCACTGACATTCCCTATCAAAATCATGGTGGCCGATTTTAGAAAATAGAGAAAAAGCAACTCCTAAATTTGTCCGCCCCACAAATGACGCCTGGACAGCAAATAGTGTTGGAGAAGCAGGACAGAGCTGGACGCAGCACTTACTTATTATCAAACGATGTCACAGAAGTCACAGGATAAGCAGTGTGGTTCTCGGGCCCCTGGCTGTCTCCGTTGGTAAGCATCTGACTCTTGACCTCACCCCAGGCTTATCTTGGGTCATAAATACCTAGGCCTGTGGCTGGTCTGTGGACAGGCATGGAGCCTACTTAAACAAACCAAACCCACAGGGTGTGGTTCTGGCATAGCTGAAGGAGCAGAATAGCGATCCTGGAAGAAAATGCACTCTGAAGAGTCAACTGATATTTTTAACTTAATTTAATTTAAACCCAATTTAATTAACATATATGTATTATACTTTTCAGAAAGACTTCATGATTCACCAGTTGGAATAACACCATGCTCATGACATCACGTCCCTCCTTCATGCCCTTCTATCAGTTACCCTGTCCCTCCACTTCCCTCCCCTCCAGCGACCTTCAGTTTTTTCCTGTGATTGAGTCTCTTTTATTTTCCTCCATCTCTGTGTTCACTTATTTGTTTATTTTCTTCCTTCCTTCACAGATGTCCATCTGCTTTGGTCTTCTTTAATTTCACCTATGAATACAACCATATTACGGTCAGTTTCTTCCTGACTGACTGATTCCTTAACATGAAACCTGCCCTCTAGTTCAATCCAGTCATGCAAATGGCAAGTTTTCCTCTCTTTGATAGCTGATATCAATTCCTATCATCTATCTATCTATCATCTATTACCATCATCTATCTCCCATCCTTTTTTATCACATCATGTCTGAAGGCCACCGATGGCTCCTCTCACATGTGGCTACTGTGGACCATCCGCCTGCTGTGGACATTTGGGGTGCAGTTGTCCGCGGAGTCTCACTGCATCTCTATCTTCGGAGTGAGCTCCAGGCCGAGCACCTGCTGTCGCAGGGCGGCTCTATTTTAACTTCCTGGAGGAGCCTCCCCACACGTTTCCAGGTGGCTGCAACCACAGCCCGCGGAACTGCCCCACTAGTGAAGAGGGTTGAGTGGTTGTTAGGACGTGGTAAAAGTCTGTCACATTTCATTTTGGCGTCCTGTGGGGGGCTCCAATTCATTCGTCCTTAAGTATTTCTGAGAAAGGCCTGTGTTGGGTGGGCTCCGTTTCATTAGACGTGTCCGAGCCACAGGCCTCAGGCTGGAGCCTGGAAAGGAGACAGGTGGCCCCCGGGCGCAGGGACACCACCTCCTGCGATGGCCTCTTGCAGTGCCTAAGGTCCGAAGGGGCGCGCCCGACCCCAGACCCCACCAAAGGATTGCGCAATGCGCAGTAAGCCTTGTCCGCTTGCACACTTAACAGAAGCCAGCCCTGTGCTATGAGGCCTAGGAGGAGGTGGGGGTCGTGTCCACGAGATGAGCCGCAGCCTCCTCATGACCACCGCAGTGAGGCTTCAGGAGGACATTGGGCCATCGGTCACGCTGTCAGGAACCCCGGTGCTCCTCAGGACCCGCGGTGAGGCTTCAGGAAGATGTGGGCCAACATCCACGCAGACAGGAGCCCCTAGGCCGCCTCAGGACCGCGGGGAGGCTTCAGCAGGAAGATGTGGTGCGCGTCCACTCTGGCAAGGAGCTCCCAGCCCCTCAGGACATAAGTTTAGGCTGTTCTGAACCTGGGGGTCACATCCACGGTGACAGGAACCCCGCTTCCTCAGAACCACAGGGTGACTTTGGGAGGAGATCGTGGGGCCACAATTCCACACAACCAGACGCTGACTTCCTCAGGACCCACCTGTGAAGGTTTGGGAAGATTTGGCCACGTCCATGCCAACAGGAGCCCCCAGCCTCCTCAGGCTTATGGTGGGCTTGAGGGAAATGTGGGGCCACGACAACACTGACAGGACCCCCGACCACCTCAGGACCTGCACTTTGGCTTTGGGACAATATGGGGCTGCGTCTATGCTGAAAGGAGCCTACAGCTCCCAGGATCCACGGTGTGGTTCTGGGGGGCCATGGGCCCATGTTCAGGCTGACAGGAGCCTTCCATCCTCTGAGGACCTGCTGTGAGGCTTATCCCAGGATGTTAGAACCAGTCCACAGTGAGAGGAGACCCGGTGACCTCAGGACCCCACTGACTATGACTGCAGAACACGTGAGCGGCGTCTGCACTACAGGAGCCCGGCTTCCTCAGGACCCCCTAGAGGACCTCTGAGGCGCCGTTGGGGCCACGACCACCATCAAAGGACTCCTCAAGAGACCACAGGAGTAAGTGAATGGGTAGAATATGGTACGGTTTCCCCAGGGAGGGGAGAGAGTTGGTGTTAGGTGCTTTTGTTAGTAGTTAGGGTTAGTGATTATGCTTATGTTACGGATTAGAGGTTAGGGAGGGATAATTGTAAGGGTCAGTGTTATGAGATTACGGGATGGGGTTAGGGATTAGGTATAGGGGTTAGGGTTAGGTACAGGGGTTTAGAGTTAGGGTTAGGTTTAGGCTTTAGGGATTAGGCAGGAGGTTAGGATTGGGGGTTAGGTTATGGTTTAGAGTTAGGGTTGGGCTTAGGTTTTGCAGTTAGGGGTTAGGGTTAGGGTGTGAGTTAGGGTTGGGGTTAAGGTTAGGGGTTAGTAAATTATGGGCTAGGTTAGATTAGTGCAAGGGTTCGATTAGGATAGGGTTTGGGTAGTGGTTAGGGTTAGTGTTTAGTATAGGAGAGTAATGGTTTGGGTTAGGTCAGGTCAGGGTCAGTACGGTTTTGGAAAAGGGTAAGAGATAGGGTTAGGGAGTGGGCTTAAGGAGTTACTTTAGGGTACAGTTAGGGTTAAAGTTTGGGGTATGAGATAGCATAGTATTAGAGGGTTAGGGTAGGGTACAGAGTAGGATCTAAGATTAGGAATAGCATTTAGAGTACATTAAGTTAAAGTTAGGGTTAGGAGTAAGGTGAGGGTTGGCAGGAAGATTCAGTGAATGTGTTTCAGTCTGGTTTTGTGTTTGGTTTTTGATAATTCGGTCTTGTTCAAGGGTAGGTTAACATTAGGCTTAAGCGTAGGGTTAGTGTTATGGCTGTGTATGGTTAGAGTTTGAGGCTTGGCATGTCCTGCACTGGACTCGTAGTAATATTGGGCAGTTTAGTTTTATGCACTCTATTGAGGTTTTGGGTTCAAAAGATAGCCAGACTCCACCAGTCAGTGGCCTCCCCAGAGCATCAAAATCCAGGCTATCTGCTGGGTCAGAAAAGACATGGCAGGCATTCTCCTGACTGAGCTAAGGAGGGGACTTTGTGGCTCTAAATACTCTTAGTGATTTCAGTTGCCCTTCTGAATTTATCCTTGTGCGCACATATTTCATCAATACTACCAATTATTATTTAGAGTTTTACTGTAATCATGTTTGTAACACAGTATGATATATTCAGTCTACCACAATAGTGAATCAACCCTTGTGATCACGCCTGGTACTTGGTCAACACAGTGCCCTCACAATCCATCATCCAAAGCATCCTGATTCCCCATCCCCCTCACCTTCCACTGGTATTTATTATTTTATTCTCTGTGGTTAAGAAGTGTTTTCTTGTTGCTTCTCTCATCCACCCCCTCCGCCCCTTTGTTTGGTTTCTTAAAATTCACATGTGAATGCAGTTGTATGGTATGTTGGTAACTGTCTTTCCTCTGACTTGAATGAGTTCATTTAGCATAAGAAAGTCCTTTCCACTTCTCCCACGTCATTGAAATGGCTTCAATTCATCCCTTCAGACGACCGAGTGATGTCTGTATAGTGTATTTTTACACAATCGTCTCTGCCCATCATCTGTCGAAAGGACATCTGGGGCTTTATGCACCGTTTTGGGCTGTTGTCGATTAACACTGCTACAACAGTGGGCCTGCGTAGTCCCTCTTCGAATCTACTAAACTACTTTTGTATCCTCGGGTAAATACCTAGCTGTGCAGATTTTGGAATCGTAGGTCTCTCTCTTTTTTAACTTCTTGAGGAACCTCCACACTGTTTTCCACAGTGGCTGCACCTGTTCACATGCCCCCCTAGGATGTAAGGGGGCTCCCCCTTCTCCATAGCCTCACCAACACCTGTTGTTTTTCTTTGTTGTTGAGATAGCCATTCTGACGGCTTGTCAGGTGACAACTTCATTGTGGGTTTGGTTTGCATATATCCCTGATGATGGGTTGACGCTGAGTGTTCTTTCCGTGTGTCTGGCGCCATCTGTATTTCCTGTCAGAGACAAAAGTCCATTCATGTCCTTCTGGCCCATCTGCAGTTGGATAATTTGTCTTTAGGTTGACTGAGATTTATAATTTGCTTTATATATTTTGGATACCTAACTCTTTATTGGATGTGTTGTTTACAAATATCACTCTCTTTTGTATGTTGTACTTTTAGCTGTGTTGTTTCCTTCACTTTGCGGTGCTTTTTTCAATTTGAATGATGTTCCCAATAGTATTTTTTACTTTTGTTTCCTCTCTCGAGCAAATCAAGAAAGAAATCAATGCCAATGTCAAAGACATTGCTGCCTATCTTTCTTCTTTTTCTGCTTTTTCTAAATGTGAGAAAAGGTCTCACATAGTCAGCGAGTGGTTCTGTGCGAGGGTCGGGGAGGGCCCGTGGGGCTTATGGTCAATGCGCATGTGCCTGGAGAAGCACCTGTGGAGTCAGGGCGGCGTGGGCGACAGCGCCTCTGGCCTCCAGCGGGCGGCCTGTGCAGCTATTCTGATACACAGCCTGGAGGTCGTGAATGTGTTGGTCCTCTCTGGCTCTGGGGCTGATCATCCCGTCCCCCCAGCAGTCAGGGCTTTCCTTTTCTCTGGAGAAAAGGTCTCACCATATTAGGTCTTTAATCTATTTTGAAGGGTGTGGTGTTTGACATGTGTAAAAGTGGTCCAGTTTCATTCTTCCAGCAGTGGTGCCCGGTTTTTCCCAACACAATTTGTTATTATCCTGGGTCAGGATTAGGGTTTTTTTGAAGAGACTGTCCGTTTTGCCATTAGGATATTCTTTCCTGCTTTGTTGAAGAATAAGCGATCATAGAGTTTAAGGTTTGTATCTTGTTTCCCTTTCCATTCTGTTTCTATTGAACTAAGCATCTCCTGTTGGAGATTTTTTGATTGCTAATTCAAATTTCTTTGCTGGTTACTTCTGTTCAAGTTTCTTATTTCTTCTTTTCCATTTGCTATGTTATAAATTTCTAGGAAGGAATTGATCTGGTTTCTCCAGGTGTAGGTGCTGGCATTTAATTTTTCATAATTTCTCTAATATTCATTTATTTCTCCAAAGTTTTAGTTCTTTTTTTTTCTAGTATTGGTTTTTATTCTCTTTTCTCATTTGTGATTTTATTTTGGGTCATTTCTCATCTTTTTTAACATTTTTCCTTGTAAAAGATTTTATTTTATGTATTCAGAGAAGACACAGAGAGGCGAGGTATAGGCAATAGGGAAAATAGGCTCCATTCAGCGGAGCCCTTAAGTGGGACTTGATCCCCCGGACGCTGGATCATGACCCAGCCAAAGCAGATGCACAACCCCAGAGGCCACCCAGGCATCCCGGATCAGTTTTGTAAGCCAAGTTTTTTTTGGGGGGGGCTGTGAAACCCATATCTTTTTGATTGAGCATTTAAGTCTATCAGCATTCAGAGTGATTACTGATAGATATAAACATAGTGCCTTTGTGTACAAGTAGATTTTGGTGTTTTTGGTGACGTTTCATCTGGTCCTTTCAGTCTATTGTTGCTTTTGGTCTCTTTTTTTCCCCCACTAGAAGAGTCCCTCTTAAAATTCCCTTACGTGGACTGGTATAAGTGGTCATGAAACTCCTTTTATTTTTGCCTGTCTGGGAAAACTCTTATCCTCCTTCTATGCTGAATGACATCCTTTGCTGAGAAAAGAATTCTTTAACAAATTGAACTCCAATTAAAAAAAAATTAAAACAAAAAAAAATAAAATAAAAAAAAAAAAAATTAAAAACAATAAATTTTTTGCTATTACGATTGAGAAAATGGCATTTTTGTTCAGAAAATTTTAATTTCTTCCTTGTGATATTAAAAATAAGTTTTTTGATGATTATTCTTAAAAACAGAAGAAAGAATTCTTGCTCCATACTTATTCCCATTCATCATATTGAATATTTCCTTCCAACTTCCTTCTGGCTTTCCAAGTTTTCTGAACAGATCTGCTGCAAACTGATTCCTCCACCCCCTTGTAGGTAAGGACACCCCCCAAAGTCCCCACCTCCACTGCTTTCAGGATTCTTTTTCTCGTCTGTGTTTTTTGGGACATTGACTCGGATGTGCCTGGGTGATTTGTCACATCTGTGTGAATTGTATGGGAGTTCTCTGTCTCTCGATTTCAGTGTCTGGTCCTTCCTCAGGTTATAGAAATTTACATAATTCGTCAGATAAAACTCTGCTGCGCCCTTTTCTTCTGAGTCCCGATGAAAATGAATGCTATTGGTTTTAATAAGTGGCTGAGTTCCCTCAGTCTCCCTCTGTGGTCCCCCATAACCTTTCTTGGGACCTGTGCATCTCAGTTAAACATTTTTTAACGTTGGCCTGACTAGATTTAGTTCTTTATTTCTACGGATAAGGGATTCTCTAGTTTTTCTTCTGTGCTCTTTTTCCAGCCCAGCCGCTCTCTTTATAATCAGTGTATTTTTAACTCTAGTTAGACATCTCTATATGCGTATTGATGCACTTACAAATAATCCTGGCTCTGATACTACCCTCATGTTATTTTATGGAGGTGAATTTCTCCATCTAATTATTTTTTCCAGAAAAGAAAGAAGGCAGAAAAAGAAAAACAAGAAAACCAATAACAACTGCCCTCCCCCCCCAAAAAACAGCA
>NC_054841.1:12760155-12769364 GCF_018345385.1 Vulpes lagopus
AGCCTGGACGCGGCCCCAATCCTCTAAGGCAGCCAGAGCACAGACGGATCTGTTACTGCAGGCGGAGGTGGCCTTACTGCGTACACTCGCCCCCTTACTTGGGCCTGGGCTCAGGCTCTGATGGAGGCGGTTGAGGGAGGCGGAGTCCCCATGCCCAGGGCAGGACCTGCCTCTTTCCAGGCTCCAGCTGAGATGAGACCTATTGAAGAAACCCAACCCCACCCCCCCACCCCCGGGTGGAAAATTAGGACACGCCTAACCAGAGGCAGCACATCCAGGAGGCTTACCGGAATTTAAGCAAGGAAAAACATTCTGTGGTTTTTCCGAGATAAGAAAACCATCCCCCCACGCCCTGAATGGAATGTCCCTGAAACAATGTTCATGTTGACCTTCAAAGGAAATCAATCCTGTCTTACACACGAATGCTTTGCTATTACAGCAGGTTTGCCTTTTAAAAGATGCTGTAATTGCCAATTGGGCCTCTTCCACCTTTGAGGCCAAGGGCCCCTTTGCGCAAACGATTCAATAAAATCCCTCTTGCAGGGATCTCGGGAGGCGCCGCAGCGGTTTGTGCCTGCATTTGGCCAAGGGCATGATCTTGGAGACCCAGGATCGAGTCGTAGGGGTCCTGGTGCATGGAGCCGGCTTCTCTCTTTGCCTATGTTTCCTGCCTCTCTCTCTCTCTCTCTCTCTCTTTCTGTGGGTATGTCATAAAAAAAAAAACCCTCTTGTAGTTGCATATGCCTGTCTGGGGTTGAGTCTACATGGGGCCTCTACCGGAGACCCGTTGGACCCGTGAGCTTGGGTTACAAAAACTATGGGCTTCGAAAGTCGTGCTGCAATGGAGCACAACACCACGGTTCCCCCAGAATACTTAAGGACCAAGGAATTGGAGCCCACAGGATGCGAAATGAAAGTGGACCAGATTTTAATCGTGTCCGCCAAGACTCACTCAAACCCTCTTCCACTGTGGGCGGGGTTGCTGGCTGGTGCGCTTGCCTGGAAACAGTGCAAGGCTCCTGAGGAAATACCGATTGAGCTGCCCTGACGACGGCAGTGCTCGGCCTGGGAAGCTCACTCTGAGATACAGATTGCATTGTGAAACGCCGGGCGGGACAACCTGCGCCCCGATGTCACAGCAGCCCGGAGTCCACAGTAGCCACACTTGTGGGAGGAGCCTCGGTGCCTTCAGACAGTGAAGGGATAAGAGGATGGGAATAGATGATGGTCATAGAGAGAGGAATGGTTAACTATCAAAGAGAAGGATAATTTGCATTTGCAATGACGGGATAGGATACAACTAGAGGGATCTGTAAGTGAAATAAGTCAGTCGGGAAAGACAATTGACCCTATGGTGTCATTCATAGGTGGAAATTAAAGTAGCAAAGCAGTTGAAACTCTGTGAAGGGAAGGAAAAAAATACGAATAAGATTTAAAAACAGATGCAGGAAATACAGATCTGAATCATGGGAAACATTGAGGGTTCGCAGGAGGGGAGCGGGGAGCGGGTGGGGATATAACGGGGGATGGAGAAAACGAAGGATGGAGGTGATGTACGAGCATGCTGTTTCTCTCCAATAACTGGTGAATCCTGAATTTCTACCTCCTGAAAGTTAATACACTTATACATTAATTAATTTAGGTGTTAAATTAAGTTAAACAAAATCAGTTGTATCTGAGCACTTTTTCGGGACTCCCCTGTCTGCTCCTTCAGCTTATGCTGGAACACCCCTGTGGGTCTAAGTAGGCGCCACACTCGTGCCTGGCCCAGCCCAGGGGCTAGAACTCACGACCCCTAGATCAGGGACTGAGGTGAGGTCAGGAGTCGATGCTTAACTGACAGAAGCCAGCAGGGAGCAGAGAACCACCACTGCTTTTTCCTGTTGTCCTGTGACATCGTTCGAATTAGAAAAGGGCTGCGGCCCCCACTCTGTCCTGCTTTTCCAATACTGTTTTGCTGTCTGGGGTCATTTGTGGGGGCTGACGGAAATGTTAGGGTTTTTTTTTTTTCCTACTTCTAGGATCTTCCACCATGATTTTGTTAGGAATGACATTGAAACGGGAGGGTGGGTCAGGAACTGTGGACATTCACAAGAGGAGGCTTCCCACCCAAGTACCCAGGACGGCCTCCCAGAGCCTGGTATGGCTCAGTGCATTTACACACAGTTCTTGTGCTCCTTTCGTTCAGTCTCATTATTTTGTCTCTGTGATGCTCCTGAGAAGCGGAGTCACGTCCTTCATTTCGTTCCTGAGTGCTCATTGTATGACATCAGCAAAGGCTAACTGAGCTCTGTAGGTTCAGTGGTGTCCATGATTTTACTGAATTCAATCATTAGTTCTCTAACAGGTTTTGGTGGGGGCTCTCGGGGTTCCTGTTTTAGCACGCGTCCTTCACAAATAGGGACAGTGTGACGTCCCCCTTCCAGGAGTGGCGATCCTTTGCTGTTTCTGGTCTGTTGACTACATTAGGACTTCCAGCACTGAGGAGGGGACCTCCTTGGCTTGTTCCTGCTCTTAGGGGAGGACGATTTCAGGTTTTCACCCTTGAAGACGGGTTCAGTGCGGGCCTTGCTAGCGGAACTTTATTCTGTGATAGACATTTCCTCAAATACCCACTAGGCTTTTGAGTCTTGTACTTTGTCAAAGCTTTTTCTGTAACTCTTGATGGATCGTTTGATTTTTGTCCTTTCTCTCGTTTTTCTTTTTTTAAAGATTTTATTTATATATCCTTGAGTGACATACAGAGAGAGCGGCGAGAGTGAAAAGGCAGAGACATGGGGAGAGGGAGAAGGCGGCTCCGTGAGGGTAAACTCGACGTGGGACTCGATCCCGGGACTCCCAGGATCACGCCTGGGCTGAAGGCAGGCGTTAAACGCTGAGCCACCCGGGGCTGCCCCATGTCCTTTCTCGGGTTAATGTGATGGATTCTGCTGACTGATGGACAGAGGTGGCCGTAGGGCCCAGGCATGGGCAATGTAGTGAACGATAGTTACAGCTATAAGCGTCTGGATCATAAATAAATAAGTCACAGAAATTTAGAATGTACATCCTAGGGAGAAATGGAGTAGTCCGTACTGTTGTGAAACTTTGTACGGGGGTACAGCAGTGACGCCGTTTCATGGGGGGAGATCTGATAAGGCACAGAATTGTCAAGTCACGAGTTGTAGCTGAAATACTGTCTCGTTGTGTGTTGACTGTACTTGCAATAAATATCAAGGAAAGGGGTTTCTGGATAGGATCCCGGTGGGTCCGTGAAAGGATTTACATGGACGTTACACACCGAAGTCACCCTCTGCAGAGGGGATAAACATAGCTCACGTGTCTTCATGTTAATTTTTAAAGATTTACTTGAGAATGGTTTGCCAGTAGGGAGGGGCAGAGGATGGGAGGGGGAACCGGAGCGGACTCCTCACCAACGGAGTCTGAGCCACGCGTGGCTCACGCCCTCAACCCTCAGATCATGGACCTGAGCCAAAACTAAAGAGTCAACGTGGATGACTGAACCACGCAAGAGCCCCCGAAATGTTAAGTGCAACCCATGCTGTGAACTCTGGGGTCGGGGGGACATCTGTGACCACCAGTATACCTTAGTATGGTGGCGAGGACTGCAGGGCCAAGGATGGGACATGAGGATGAGGGAGGGTGCTGCATCCCCCTCCCGCCTGGCGTTGGGGGACAGGACACCTCCCACTGGGAACCTCCGCCTTCAGGGTGAAGGGGCTAAGTGCTGATTGGGTAAAACCCCGCCTACCCACAGTCATGATGCGGGACCCCACTGTGGGCGGAACTGTGCCTCGGGTTCCTCCACTGCATGGCGCTCACTGTGAGTCTGCAGGAAGCTTCAGAAGCACTGTGCTCTAGGGATCTGTCACAGCGACTGGACTCGCCGCTCTCCACAGTAGCTCAGTAACTCCCATCGCTCCTCAGTACCCCAATCTCCCCAGTCTTTACCCCCACTCTCCCAGTTCCCATCTCTCCACTTCCCAGTACCCGGTGCATAAAGAGGAGGCGCTCAAACATCGGACTGGTCACAGGGGGTGGCCGCTGATGCCTGCTCCCCGGGGGCCACTCTGGGGCCTGTGGGTCTGGGTGGGGGCGTGCCCTCCCAGGGCTGGTGTCCAAAACCCCGACCCCAATGAGATGACGTGAGCGCTCTGAAGCACTTTCCAAACCCCATGGGGTGAGGGCGGCCCCCTAGGCCTGTCAGGATGGAGGCTGCAGTTCAGAGACCGGCAGCTCCCCGGAACCCAGCTCCCTGTAAGGCCTGTGCTGATGCTGGGGAGGAACCCAATACATGACTTTTCCAGCTCGGCCTAGATGCATGGACCCCGACAGGGATGACACCCCCCCCCGCCACCATGTGGTGAGGGCGAGGGGACAGTCACGGCAGCTGGGTCCCCCTGCCAGTGAGCAGGCTTGCTCTTCACGCACTGTAATGTGGGCGGAGTCCTGGTGCTCCCCACAGGCCCCCCCTCAGGATATTCACGCATCCTTGCCCTCAGGGTGGGAGTGTGGTCGCACTTCTTGCTGGAATTAAGTTTTAATTTTGATGAAGTCAATGTCCATTGGTTCTCCCCACGGTGTTCTTGTGTTTGTGGAATATCAGGAGACCCTTGTTACTCCCCCGGGCTGGGAGACACACCCCGAGCTTCAGAGCATCAGATCAGCATTCGCCAGAGCCCCTGGGTCCTCCGCCCCGGTTGTGCCTCTGATACGAGGGTGGGTAGCGCTCTGTGATCCCAGAGATGATGGAAGTGTCCTGGAACAGTAGGCCTGGAAGGTGCGACCTAGGTGGGCGAGCAAAAGACAGGCGAGTGAGGTCCATGTGTGGAGGTTCCAGCCCAGCTGTGCCCCTCAGGGCTATGGGGTTGTCTCTGCTCCGGTCAGACGGACGGGGTACTGCCCACGGGGGAAGATGCACCCAGATGCGTGTTGTCCTCGGAAGATATTCATTGTTGCCTCATTTCTTGGATGTGTTTGGATTGCAGCACCGTGCAGGAGGAGCTCAGAGAACCTTATGGCCTTGCAAAGGGCCAATATCGTGGCCTAGTACCATCAGGTGGAGGCCCGAGGGTAGCATAGACAATACACGCTCACGATAGGGGAGGACCATACGGATCTGAAGCCCATGGAGAGGTCAGGGTACGCCCAGACAGAGGACCATAGTAACCAGGGAACAAGTGAGGACCTTGGGGATGGTCTGGTGTCAGTTGCAACTAAGGGTCCATTCTGGATCCTAGTAATTGGTAGCTGAAGAGGCCCAGTACCCCAGGTACGGTGAGGCCCAGGTGGGGACCACAGTCACAGGTCCAGATTGAAAGTCCCAGCTACCATGTCCAGGTGATGACTGGGTTGTGTACCAGAGTCACCAGGTCAGGTGAGGTGAAGGTGGAGACCACAGTCACCAGGTCCAGGTGAAGCCAAGAGTGGGGTTCACAGGTGGCCAGGTCCAACATGAGGCCGGCGATGGGGACCAGAGTCACTAGGCTCAGGGTGAGGCCCAGTTGGCGGGACTAGGGTCACCAGAAGGTCTGGCTGAGGCCCAGGGGGTACCCACAGTCAAGGTCCTAGTGAGGTCCAGGTGGCGAAAACCCGCCTTGATTGAAATGAGAACTTTCTCACTGTAGCTGCCGCTGTTTCTCTCTTTAAATTTCAGGCCAGAATTCATAGGATTTCAGGATGAATTGAAAGTTAGCTGGTCATTTGGTGGGACAGTTGACTTGGGGACATACTCTTTCGCTGTCTTGCCCCACTGACAGGGACATATTTTTAGCAGTGTACAGTAAATGTCTGTTTATTAAAAGTTGGTATTAATTTGTGCAAACAAAATCAGTAGGCCATCAGCACTGTGAATCACACATATCCACACTGGTAGAATATTTTTTAACCTGAGTTTCTAGATAATTTTCATTATGACGGTTTTCTTTTCTAAAAACTAATTACCAGAAGGAATAGGGCAATAGGACAAGAGAAATAGCCAAACACATGAGAAAAAAGAAACAGACAAAAAAACGCTAAGCAATTTTTCTCGGGATGAGAGAAATCCGGATAGTGTAAGCCTTTTTTCACCCTCCCTGAAATGATAAAAACCAATTCCCTGAATCAGATGTTTCAGGAGAGAACTGGGTTTCTTGATCCAGTAAAAAACGTGACTGCCCTGCACTTGGTTCCCATAGCTGTGGATGTGGCCTCAGACAAGCTCGGTCGGTGGTTTCCAGGCTGCACCTGGAGGGCTCTAACATGCACCTTAGGGCAGTCTGGGATCCATACCCTAACAGCTTTTAATTGATAAGTACACCACCTCGCATAAAACTACTATGTCTAGAAAGACTGCAAATTGTTTGTTTAAAGAAGAATTGAAAATGGGCAGCCTGGTGGCTCAGACCGTATAAGTTGCACTGGCCTTCTTCCCAGGGCGTGATCCTGGAGACCAGATGGAGTTCCCACTTCCGGACTCCCTGATGGAGCCTGCCTCACCCTCTGCCTTTGTCCCTCTGTCTCTCTGCCTCTCTCACTCTCACTCTCTCCCCTCTCTCCCACCTCATGAATAAATAAATAAAATATATTTTTAACAACAAGTATATTGCAGGCAGCCCCGTGGCCCCTCTGATTTAAACGCTGCCTCATCAGCCCAGTGTGGGATGCTGGAGATGCATGGATGAGTCCACAACACAGGGGGGGGCTCCCTGCATGAGCCTGCTTCGCCCTCTGTCTCTGTCCTCTGCTCTCTCCTCCACTGTCCTCGCTCTCTCAAATAAATAAATAAAATAAGTTAATATAAATAAATAAATAAATAAGACAATGTATCTTGCGCTATATTTGGTATTTGCTAAGTTTAAAAAAGTGTGTTGTTTTTAACAATTTTATGGTGACTGACCTATCAAGTCTTACATCAACATCCATCACACTCTAGTCCCGCGACTGTGTTGTGGGACAGGCGGTATTATTTCACTTTTTATAGATGAAATTGATGACCTCAAGCACATGCGATCCATCCCTTTCATTTTTCTGTTCAGAATATCGTAGCTAAAAGTGAGTAAATTGCAAGAAACCCACTTCTGGGATCAACACCTCTACTTTCCTCACATGATTTTTAATATTTTTCTCAATTCTGAACTCCTTATCTATCTTACAACTTCCTTTTCCCAAATAACTTAGGATAAACGTTTTCCAGACTGTGTTCAGAGAACCATTTCCCGAAGTATGAATCAGTGACCTGAAACAGACCCAGCATACAGATGATTCTCCTATTTATTCACACCCATCCGTTTCCAAAAGAAGTCTATTTGGCCTCTATATGGCAGGTACAGAGTACGGCTTCCGTCCCACTGGGTTTCGATCTATGTCTCAGAGGACTACCTGTAGTCTTAATGCTGATTATATGAGAGCAAAACAAGCAAGATCCACAGATTCTCCTCACATACTTCCCCATCGACCCTTGGGTTGTCTCCAGAGTTGAACTGTTACCGAGTCCATTGATCGTGTAGGTCAGTCACAGAGCAGCATTGCCATCCAAAACAAAAAGGAGAAAAAAAAAAAGAAAAAAAAATAAATAAATAAAAAAATACATACATAAAATAAAATCAAATAAAAAAAAAACAAAAAAAAAACAGAGGAAAAAGGAGTTATCGAAGTAAATTGGTCTCACAAATCTTGCGGAGGGTAACATTGAACTGTGACAATGTTTCTTAAGTGCACCTTTCCTTCAGGAGCCACATCTCTCCTGTTTCTTGACTGAGGGACATGAGAGTCTAGGTAGGCGCAGCACCCATGGTAGGATGAGCTAAACAGTATTCAGGCTCAGCATAGATCCAAAGGATCTTGAAGATGTAAGGAAACCAGAAATAAAAAAACAAACGAGACCACCCGACCCTGTAATGGGTAGAAGGGACTTTTAGGACAGTCCTCTCTGTGCCCAACAAAAATAACCAGACTCAAAAAAGAAGTAAACGCGTTAAAGAATGTTATCACTATTCCTTACTCAAAACAAGACATCCCAAGGATGAGAAGGCCCCACAAGCTCCCAGATCAGTTCTAATGAAAAAACTGTCAGTGGAGGCCCATGTGGCAACCCAGCCTGGGCCCCACCCACTCCTGAGACTTACTTTCTCGGTATCCTTGCTTAATAAACCTCTGTCGCTTTACTACTCTTCTTTGTCCACCAGATTCATTCTTCGACTCCGTGAGACAAGAACCTGATTTTCTCACTACCTTCCACCCTCGAGCACTTCTCTTACCCATGCACCCTGGGAAATTACTTCATTTTGGCTTAATCCCATCTCACTCTCCTCCTCCTCATATCCTTTGGATTCTTCACTCAACAAAGCAACTGAACCAAGAGATGGCAAGGGAGGGAGAGAAGACCCAGGTATGGGGAACTAAGGCCAAAGAATATAGAATTAAAATTACATCTGCTTTTTAAAAAAGATTTTGTTTATTTACTCATGAGAGACACACACACAGAGAGAGAGAGAGAGAAATCGAAAGAAAAGAAAGATAGTAAGAAAAGAAAGAAAGAAGAAAAAAGAAAGAAAGAGGGCAGAGACTGAGACAAAGGGAGAAGCAGGCTCCCTGTGGTAGCCCAATGTGGGACCTCATCTAGACCCCAGGACATCCCTGAGCCAAAGGCAGATGCTCAACCACTGAGCCTCCAGGCATCCCTATGACCAATAACATTTCCTAACAAACATCAGCCATAAACAAATACTTGAAACCCCAGAGTGGGACATTCTTCAAAGAATTTACAGCTGCCTGGAATTTAATGCGTTGCTAAGCCAAAAGCACATTTGTTTGCCTGATAGCCAGACCTCCAGGATCCGTAAATCTTTCACCTGTGAAAATCTCTTTTGGAAACTTTCCTTTTATTTCTAGAGTCACACCCCCACACGGCAACTTTAAAGTTTTTTAACCAAGGCTCCTCATGATCCGGATGAAGCTCTTCCGCCCAGGGAACTTGTCCCCATACTTTAATAAAAACACCTTTTTGCATGGAAAATGTCTCAAAGGATTCTCTCTTGACCACTGCACCTGAGCCCACAGTACATCGACAGGAAACATCTCTGAGTTAATGGCATCAGCACATCAGGAAAGGTACAGTAAATTTTTGCCTATCTTCTTGCATGTAACACATTCCCGGAGGGGGAACATTCCCGTCTGTTCGATCTGGTTTCTCTCTTCCTGGGATATATAGCTAGCAGCTAGCTAGGTAG
>NC_054841.1:12769464-12776364 GCF_018345385.1 Vulpes lagopus
CTAACACCCGAACCAAACCCGTTCCCTAACCCTAACCCTATCCCGTTCTTTAACCTAACCCTCACCCTTCCCTAACCCAACCCTAACCCGTTCCTAACCCTAACAACCCGTTCTCCCTAACTCTAACCCTAACCCGTTCCCTGAACCCTAACCCGTTTCCTAACCCTAACCCCTAGACCCTAACCCGTTCACTAACCCTAACCCTAACCCGTTCCTTTTCCCTAACCCCTAACCCTAACCGTAACCCGAACCTAACCCGTTCCCAACTCTAACCCATTTTCCATAATCCCTAACCCTAACCCTAAACCTAAACCGTTCCCTAACCTGTTTTCCCTAACCCTATACTCTTCCCTATCCCGTTCCCTAGACCCTAACCCTATCCCGTTCCCGAACCCAAACACAAACCCTAAACACCGTTCCCTAACCTTAACCCATTCCTAACCCTAAACCGAATCCTACCTGTACCCTAACCCGTTCCCTAACCTAACCCTACCCTAATTCCGAATAGTCCCCTAAAACCTAGCCCCAAACCCCTGCCTTAACCCCTCACCCAAACTTCCAACCCATCCCCCGCTCTATCTTCTAAACGTATTCCCGCCCCCATCCCTTAACCCTAAACCTATAACCCTATCTGTAACATCACCCTTATTCCATTCCTAAACCTCAGTTCCCTAATCCCCAAATTCCGTACCTTACTCCTAACTCGTGACCCTTCCCCCATCTCTCACCCTAACCAGGAACTCGAACCAGAACATGACACTAATACCATATCATCTATTTCACCCTAACCACATATTGCTTACCCTAAACCCTAAACCCTATCTCAATTGGTCCCAATCACTACCTTGTCGTTCTGAGTAGCTGCTGCTGCTGCTGAGGGTGGATGACACTGAACAGCGCCTCCTGGGGCCCTCCAGCAGTCCTGAGGAAGCCGGACTCCTGTCATGGCAGACGTGGCCCATGTCTTTCCTGAGTCATAGACAGCACGTCCTGAGGACGAGGGGGGTCCTGTCACTGTGGACTATGCCTCACCATCCGCCAGAAGCCTCCCTGCGGGTTCAGAGGAGCCAGGTTTCCTGTCACCGAGGACGCGGCCCACATGGGACTGAAGCCTACCTCGCCAGGCCTGAAGGCCGGGGCTCCTGTCAGTGTAGACCCGGCCCCACGTCATCCCGAAAACCAACGTGTCCTGAGGAGACCAGGCCACCAGTCAGCAGGGACACGGCTCCACATGGTCCCTGACATCCTACCAGCGGGTCCGAGAGGCCAGGGCTCCTGTCAGCCTGGACTCCGACCCCCACATCCTCACTCAGGCAGCTAAGAGCACAGACACGGCTCCTGTTACTGCATGCGGAGGAGGCCTACTGCCATACACACGCCCTTCTGACTCGGGCCTGGGCTCTTGAGCCTGAAGGAGTCCGGATGAGAGGCGGAGTCCCCCACCCCAGGGCAGGACCTGCTGCCTCCTTCCAGGCTCCAGCTGAGACCTATTGAAGAAACCCAACCCCACCCCCCCACCCCCTTGGAAATTTAGGACCACGCCTAACCCAGAGGCAGCACATCCAGGCGCCTCCCCCGGAATTAAAGAAAACGAAAAACCTTTCTGTGGTTTTTCCGAGATAAGAAAAGGCATCCCCCCCCCCCACCGCCCTGAAATGAAAGTCCCTGAACACATGGTACATGTTGACCTTCAAAGAAATCAATCGTGTCTTAACTCGAATGCATCTAATCCGCGGTTTTGCCTTTAAAAAAGTATTGCCTGTAATTGCCATCGGGCCTCGCCACACCTTTGAGGCCCGAGGGCCCCTTTGCGCAAACGTTCAATAAAATTAAACCCTCTTGCTGGGGATCCCTGGGTGGCGCAGCGGTTTAGTGCCTGCCTTTAGGCCCAGGGCATGATCTTGGAGACCCAGGATCGAGTCCAACCGTCCGGCTCCCGTGCATGGAGCCTGCTTCTCCCTCTGCCTATGTCTCTGCCTCTCTCTCTCCTCTCTCTCCTCTTCTGTGACTGTCATAAAAAAAAACCCTCTTGCTATTGCATCTGCCTGTCTGGGGTCTGAGTCACTGTCTGGTGCCACGACCGAGACACTTTGGCCCCCCGTTGAGCTAGGGTCCAACACTATGAGCTTCGGAAACGTCGTGCTGAATGGATCACAACACCCGGCTTCCCAGACATACATAAGGACAAGGAAGTGGAGCCACAGGATGCGAAATGAAATGTGGACCAACTGTATTCGTGTCCCGCCAAGACTCACTCAACCGTCTTCCACTGTGGTGCGGGGACTGCGGGCTGGTGCAGCTGCCTGGAAAACGTGCCAAGGGCATCCTCAGGAACTTTCTGATAGAGCATTGCCTGCGACCGGCAGGTGCACGGCATGGAGCTTCATCTGAAGATTTACAGATGCAATGAAACACCAGGCGGACCACTGCGCCCCGATGTTCCACGGCAGCCGGGTCCACAGTAGCCACACTGTGGGAGGAAGCCTCGGGTGCCATCTGACAGATGATGGATAGAGGATGGGTGATAGATGTGGGTCATAGGGGTCCCTGAGGTGGCCAGCAGTGGTTTGGCGCTTGCCTTTGGCCCAGGGCGCGATCCTGGAGGACCCGGATCGAATCCAACATTCAGGTCTCCCGGTGCATGGAGCCGCTTTTCTCCCTCTGCCTGTGTATTGCCTCTCTCTTCTCTCTCTCTGTGGACTATTCATATAAATAAATATAAAATTTAAAAAAAATTTACAAAAAAAAAAAAGATGATGGTCATTAGAGAGAGGAATGGTAACTCTGGCTATCAAAGAGAAGAAATCTGCCATTTGCAATGACGGGGATACAACTAGAGGGATCCTGTTAAGTGAAGATAAGTCGTCGGGAAAGACAATGACCCTATGGTGTCATTCATAGGTGAATTAAAGAAGCAAAGCAATGAACATCTGTGAAGAAGGAAAAACAAAAGATGAACACAGATGCAGGAAAAACAGATCTGAATCATAGAACAATCTGAGGGCGCTGGAGGAGCGGGGGGAGGCATAAACGGGGATGGGCACGAAGGATGGCAGGTGATGTCAGGAGCACTGCTGTTCTCTCCAACTGGTGAACCCTGAATTCTACTCTGAAGTATAATACACTATACAATAATTATTGGGTTTTAAATTAAGTTAAACCAAAATCAGTTGTATCAGAGCACATATTTTCCTTCTGGACTCCCTGTGCTGCTGCTCCTTCAGCTGATGCTGGTACCACCCCCTTGGGTCTAAGTAGGCGCCACGCCTCGTGCCGGGCCCAGCCTCAGGCTAGAACTCCACGACCCCCCCCCGAATCAGGACCCTAGGTAGGTCAGGAGCTATGCTTAACTGACAGAGCCACAGGGAGCCGAGAACCCACTGCTTTATCCCTGTCTCCTGTGACATCGTTTCGAAATAGAAAAGGCTTGCCCCACACTCTGTCCTCTTTTCCAATACTGTTTTGGCTGTCCCGGGGTCATTTGTGGGGGCTGACGGATGTGAGGTTTTTTTTTCCTACTTCTAGGATCTCTACCACCATGATTTTGATAGGAATGACATTGAAACCGAGGGTGGCTATCAGGACTGTGGGATCCTTTTTTCAACAAGAGGAGGCTTCCCGCCCCACGAACCCATGAACGGCTCACCCAGAGCCTGGTATGCTCAATGCACATCTTGTGCTCCTTCGTTCAGTCTCATTATTTAGTGTCTGTGATGCCTCCTGAAAGGTAGTCACGTCCATCATTTCCGTCCTGATGCTCATTGTCTGGACGCAGGCAAGGCTACTGAGCGCTGTAGGTCAGTTGGGGTCCCATGAATTTACTGAATACAATCATTATTCTAACAGGTTTTGGTGGGGGCTCTCGGTTTCCTGTTTCTAGCAACCGCATCTTCAACAAATAGGACAGTGTGACGTCCCCCTTCACAGGATGGAACTTTGCTGTTTCCTGTCTGTATGACTACATTATGACTTCCAGCACTGAGAGGGGACCTCCTTGGTTTGTTTCCTGCTCTTAGGGGATACGAATTCAGTTTTCACCCTCAAGAGGATGTCAGCTGCGGGCCTTCCTAGCGGAACTTTATTCTGTTGATTGACATTTCCGCAAAAACCCCCTAGCTTTTGAATTTGTACTTTGTCAAATGCTTTTTCTGCAATCTTGAGAGGATCGTATGCTTTTTGTCCTTTCTCTCGTTTTTCTTTTTTTAAAAGATTTTATTTATATATCCTTGAGAGGACATTACAGAGAGACGCGACAGTGACAGAAGAAAGGCAGAGACAGGGGCGAGGGGGAGAAGGCGGCTCCGTTGGTAGGGAACTCACGGGGACTCGATCCCGGGACTCCAGGATCACACCCTGGGTGATGGCAGGCCGTTATAAACCACTGAAACCACCCGGGGGCTGCCCCTTGTCCTTTCTTGGTTAATGTGTTGGATCCTTGCTGATGATGGACAGAGGGGCGTGGGTAGGACATGGGCAAGGTAGCTATGAACGATAGTAACAGCTATAAGCGTCTGGATAATAAATAAAATAGTCACAGAAATTTAGAAAGTACAGCTAGGGGAATGGAGCAGTCAGTACTGTGGTGACAACTTTGTACGGGGACAGACGGGGACGCCAACTTCTCGTGGGGGGAGCTGAATAAGGCACAGGAATTGTCAAGTTCACTGTTGTAGCCTGAAAAAATACTGTCACGTTGTGTGTTGACTGTACTTCAATAAATATCAAGGAAAAGGGGTTTCTGGTAGGACTCCGTTGGGTCCGTGGAATGAAGCATTTTACATGGTGTTAACACACGAAGACACCTCTGCAGAGGGATAAAATGCTCACGTGTCTCATGGTAATTTTTAGAAGATTTATTGAGAAAGGTGCAGAAGGGAGGGGCGCCAGAGGGAGAAGGGGGACCTGGAGCAGGACTCATCCTACCCAACGGAGCCTGAGCCCCACGCGAGGCTCCACGCCACAACCTCAAGATCCATGACCTGAGCCAAAACTAAGAGTCGACGTGGAACCGTGACTGAACCACGCAAGAGCCCCTCGAATGTTAAGTGCAACCCAATGCTGTGAACTCTGGGGGTCGGGGGGACATCAGTGACCCCAGTCTACCTAGAATGGTGGGAGGCCTGCAGGGCCAAGGATGGGAACTGAGATGAGGGAGGGTGCCAGCATCCCCCTCCCGCCCTGATCGTCGGGGACAGGACCCTCTCCCGGCCCTCGCCTTCAGGTGATGGGCTAAGGTGCTGAGATTGGACCCCGCCTGGCCCACAGTCATGATGCGGGAACCACACTGTGGGCGGAACTGTGCCACCCCGGTGTTCACCGCTGCATGGCGCTCACTAGTGCATCTGCAGGCTTCGGGAAGCACTCGTGCTCTGGATCTGTCACAGCGACCCGACTCTCCGCTCTCCCCAGTAGCTCCCACAGTATCCCACTTCCTCAGTACCCCACTCTCCCACAAGTACCCCCACTCTCCCCAGTACCCCAACCTCTCCCACTCTCCCGGTAGTACCCCGGTGCTAAAAGAGGTGGCGCTCACACAGCCCACAGGTCACAGGTCGGAGTGGCCGTGATGCCTGCTCCCCGGGGGCCACTCGGCGGCCTGTGGGTCTAGGTGGGGGCGCTGGCCTCACGTGCGGGGTCCAAAACACCCTGACCCCATGAGATGACCCGCGAGCAGTCGATCCTGCAGCCTTCCACAGCCCCATGGGTGTGAAGCGGCACCCCTAAGGCCCTGTACAGGGAAGGAGCTGCAGTCACAGACCGGCAGCTCCCCGGAACCCCCGCCCCCCTTTAAGGCCTGTGTATGGCAGGGAGACCCATGCATGACCTTTCCAGCTCGTCCTAGACTGCATGAGACCCGACAGGGATGACACCCCTCCCGCCCCCACCATGTGAGTGAGGGAGAGGACAGTCAGGGATGCTGGGTCCCATGGCCGTGAGCAGGCTTGCTCTTCACGCACTGGAATGTGGGCGGGTCCCTGGTGCTCCCCCCAGTGGCCCCCCCCTCAGGATATTCACGCATCCTTGCCCTCAGGGTGGGGAGAGTGTGGACGAACTCTTGCTGGATCAGGTTTTAATTTTGATGAAGTCCACTCCATAGCTTTCTCCCTCGGTAATCGTTGTGTTTGTGGAATCTCAGAGAAACCTTCGGATCTCTCCGGGCTGGGTGGAACATCACCCCGAGCATCAGGCATCAGATCGGCATTCGCCAGAGACGCCTGGCGTCCTCCGCCCGTGTGCTCCTGATACCGGGGTGGGGACGAGCTCTGATGATCCCAGGGTGGATGGACGTGTCCTGGGGACAGTGGCTGGGAACTAGGAAGGTGGACTGTAGGTGGGCGTGCAAAAAGACAGGCAGTGAGGGCCCATTGTGATGTTCAAGCCCAGCCTGTGCCCTCAGGGGCTATGGGGGTTGTCTCTGACTCTGGTCAGATGGGACGGGGGCACCTGCCCACGGGGGAGCACCCGGATGCATTGTATGTGCTCGGAGGTTGTCAAGCGCCGTTATTCTTGGATTGTGTTGGATTGTAGCACCATGCAGGAGGACTCAGAGAACCTACTGGCCTTGCAAAGGGCCAATTCGTGCCCATTACCCATCAGGTGAGGCCCAGAAGGGACATAGACAATACACACTCACGATTAGGGAGACCATACGATCAGAGCAAGGATGGTCAGGTCAGCCCAGACAAGGACATTGTCACCAGGAACATAGTGAGACCTGGGATGGTTCCTGGTGTCAGTAGCGACTAAGGGACCATTCTCGCGATCCTAGTCATTGTAGCTTGTGAGGAGCCCGGTCACCCAGGTACGGTGGGTTGAGGCCAGGTGGGGACCACAGTCAAAGGTCCAGATGAAGTCCACTGCTACCATGTCCAGGTGAGGCTCTGGGTGGGGACCAGAGTC
>NC_054841.1:12776464-12786989 GCF_018345385.1 Vulpes lagopus
TGTGTAAAAAGATTTAAAGACAGAGGTGAATTTGGGGGCCAATTTTGAAGTTGCAGCAATTCCTGTTAGGCCAGTAAGGTACCATTTAGTAAATAAGTGTTTTTTGTTGATGAATTTTAGTTCCAAGGGTTAGTTCCCGAGAATAAGCAAGATTGGCTTAAAACATGAAAAAATGCTGATATAATCTATCTCTGTGGGTAACTGTAACTTCTAATTACAGCAAGCCTTAAGTATTTAATTAGAAAACAGATAATCCTTTTTTTTCCTATGAATATTTACCACAGTTTGAGCTATAAACATTTCAGTTAGATATATATAAATTTACAAACTCATAGTCAAATTATTAAACAATTCACAAGATCCTTCCCTGTTTACAATCTGTTTTTTGGTATCAGTATAACTGAGCTAAGTAATGCAAAGACCCATAATACAATGATTTCATAAGGCTGCCAACAAAAATAAAACCAGGCTGGATTAATGCTATGACAATGTTGTTACTTAGCTTATACAGCTCATGGAAGCATGCAGACAAGAGCAATTAGATTCACAACTGATTTTTACATAGGCTGCAGGTGTTGAGTTTTATGGGAATTGGGATGTATGCAACTTTCCTCTACCTATTTCAGTTTAGTTATACGCCTGCGTTCTTGAAAATCATTCATGAAACATTTAAAAAAAAATAGGCATAGTGTCTCAATTCCAAGAGTTGTTTTTTTTTAAAAAGTTAAATTAACTTAAACATGTAAAAACTTGGTTTGGGGTTTTAGCACTGATTAGAGTAATACACTCTTCTCAACCTATTGCAAACCATATAATTTTTGAGTCCGAACAATCAAGTGAATAATGGCTCCCACATTGCTGGCGGGGGGCCACTGCTTCCAGTGATTCCTCTCCTGGCAAGGCATTCCCTCTCACAGTGGGAGTTTGGGAGGAAACTGTATGATACTGCCCACTTACGTGGAAGGCCACTCATAATCACTAATTATTGAATAATGTTTGTCATAATTGAATGATTTTTCTTAAATATGAGTGACGTCAAAAGAAGTTAATTATACTAGAGGGAGAAAAAAGAACCCCGTAGAATGGTTGACTTAAAACTAAAATAAAGTGCCAGTAATCCCAGTATACCGAGAATTAAGTGCAGTAAACCAGTAATTCCTAGAACAAAACTTTATGCATTCCCCAAATGAAATTTTTACATCAATTCAGAGCTAGTGCTACAGTTTTGTTAGTTGTTATATTTATTGTGGAAAGAAAAAAAAAACAAACGCTGGTCAAAGGCATAACTATGGTATATAATTTTTGAAGATTTCAAGCATTTATTGCAGAAAAGAATTAATCATTATATGGAAGTAAATTTTTTGAGAACCACTACTGTTTTATCTCTCTAATGTGTGTATTTTGGCTTTCTCAATTTCCCCTTCAAAAAAAAAAAGTATATCATTGCAAGGTCATCATCCTGAGTTAGTGGATTTGCCTAAGTATGGTCTGTGTTGTGGTGTCTTCCAGAAGCACAGAAAATATTCATAAACACTTTGGAGTTTGCTATTGCTGGTTTGTAAATACTAAATGCTTTGTGGCCTTAAGAAAATGGAATGAAACCGTACTCAAATTTTAAACTAACGGATCAATTTCTGTCTGTTTAGACTTGTTTAATGAATATTTTATGAATTTGGCTTAAAAATATTCACAGATGTGTTTTCACATGCCTAATTCTGGTTATTTCAGGGTGTGTTTCCTCTACATATTTGAGGATTAAAAATGCTTTGAACTTAAAGCAGCAGCGTATTCCACTCGTTTTTCTAGCCCTGGCAAGGAAGAGGCTTGCTCCAGGCCCTCGTCTTCAATTACCTTTCACCAGATTGCAAATGTGCTCATCATATATTCTTGCACTTTTGAAACCGAGCAAATATTCACAAATGTTATATGGTGACTGAAGCTAATGGTCACTTCTCTTCAAATTCTTTTGCCTCTGTGCTTTCCTTGAAAGAATACTGAGTTTTTGGCTAGGGTATACATTGCTGAGGCTGAAGAATCCTGGAATGAACCAAAGGTAAAAAAATTTTCTTAGATAGCCAATTATGAACTCTATTTAAATAATATGGATGTTGTTAACTTGTTGAAATTGCTTAAAATACACGTTGATTACAGTGAGGGAAAAGGTTTGTATAATCTAAGAGAAAATAAGCAAACTAGAACTTCTGAAGTGATGTCACATTACAGTGTACAGCGTTTCTATATGCGAGGAGCAGAGCCAGCAGCTTTGATATTTTTGTTTTTTGTCTTACAGTTTTGTTGTTTCGGAGGTTTGTTTTGAATCTATGAAATGAAGCACAAACTAATTTCAGATCTAAAAAGCCTAGCTTTGAAATTAGGTGCAAAGCTATTCTGCCTCAATACTATCATTATATTTATAATGAAACTTAAAAAAAAAAAAGTGAAGCTGAATTTTATTTTTGAAATTTTCTGTAATTGGTCCCATTCATAACCCTATGGAGACAAATAAGGCCGCGTGAAATCCATGATCCCGAAAGTTTCAACTGGACAAATACAATGTATGACATAAAATGAAACACACAATATATAAAATGTTCCAAAAAAATAAAAAAACTTTTCTCTCCCCCTGGGAGAGAGGATTTTTACAATGGGGTATTGGATAAGGTGTATTTCAGAAACTCACAATGACACAGTTGTCTCTTAGTATTACATCCCTGTGTCTTTGCATATAGTAAGAACCAGTAACGAATTCTCTGGACAGTGTTTACTGTGTGTTTACCACTGGCGTTGTATCACTATTTACATGATTTTAATCTTGTACCAGTTTAATTCCAGGCCTCTGAGCTGTTCTGAGTGAACTTCAGTGGGGGGGGGGGGCCGAGTGGTGAGGAAAGGATCAGACTGTCGGAATGAGAAGGGGAGCCCGCTGTCCCTACAGAACAGAGGTATGTGTGCTTGCTGTGTTGGTGGACTGTCCCATCTATGGTTCTGCGGCAGAGCATGTGGTCCTGCTCAGGACAGGGGAATTCCTGCCCTCTTCCCTGCTCTGCTTTATAGATCTCCTCTCCTAATTCGTACTCCATTTGACAATATGCAGTATTCAATACTAGTCTAATAAGTAGATTTTTCAAAAATACCGAATATAAAAGGTGGCTGGCAATGATTCTTATTAGCTACTGAAAGCCTATCTGAGTTTGTATGCTCTGCTCTTTGGGGCCTCTGTGCTCCCTTCAGTGCCCTGTGGGCCCGTGGCAGCACTGCCCCAGACATTAAAGGCCGATGCTGTTCCCAAACCCAGACTCCCTCTTGGAATCAATCTTAAGAATATTGCATTTCAGCAGCCGGCTAACGGCCAGGATTGTAGTTGGGCCGCTTGAAACCAAAACCCATCTACCATCCTTCCTGCAAGGCTGATCCTCCAGAGGAAGCTGGGTCCAAAAGTTTCCTTAACCTGCTGGACGATGGTTGGCATTAACAAATGCCTGGGACGTTTCAATTCTACTTTGGCTTCTACATAGAAAGACAAATATTAATTAAGAATTAATTGTATCCTATGGGCTGACTGTATTCAAATAAGCTAAACAGAGAAATAGCATAACATCTCAGACAATTCTCTGTCTGGCCGAGTAAATCCCATGTAACAGATTTGGTACTGCAGAGTGTTATTCTGACTCATAGGGACAGAAGGTTGCAACACTTGGAAATTATTCACCAGGGCTGCTGGAACCAAGTGCCAAAGACTGTATGATTTAAACTTTCTTTTTTTCTTTTCTTTTCTTTTTCCTTTTTTTCTTTTTTTTTTTCCCTTTTTTTTTTTTTTATTTTTTAATTTCCCAAATAAAAATTTTTTAAAATACAATGTTTAAAAAATTGGTTTTTTTGGTATAAAAATAAAGTGGTTCAAAAAACCCTTTTTTTCCCAAAAGGGTCAGGGGCTTTCCCCTCACAGCAAGTAAAAGTTCCTTAAATTTCCCAAACACCCCCATGTTTACCCAAATTTTCCCCCCCCCCCACCTCCCCCCTCTGGTAAAAACCTTCCCCTTTTTTTTCCTAAAAACTAAGAATTTCCCCCGGTTTTTTTTTGGGAACCCCCCGGGGGGCGCCCGGGGGTTTTGGGGCCCTTTCCCCTTGGCCCCCGGGCGGGGATCCCTGGAACCTTTGGGGCAAAACCCAAAATTGACTTCCCGGTGGGAAAGGAGCCGCTTTTTTTCCCTTTCCCCCGCCCCCGTGTCCCCCCCCTGCCCTTCCCCCTTTTCTCCTCTCTTCCCGTGTGGGGGCAAACATAAAATTTTAAAAAAAAAAAAAATTAAAAAAAAAAAAAAGTCTGTTTTTTTTTGGTTTTTTTTCCCCCTCCCTTTTTTTTTTTTTATTTCTTCTTTGTTTTTTTTTTTCTTTTTAAATTTTAAAATAAAGATTCTCATTCCTTTTTTTTACTGTAAACCCCCTTTTTTTTGATTAGTGGGTTTCTTTAAAAAGCAAAGCAAAACAAAATTCCCTTCCCAAAGGAAAAAAACTTTTTTGTTTTTTAAAGGGTTTTCAACTTCTTAAAAATCCTTTTTAAAAAAAAGCTGTTTTTTTTAAAGGTTTTTTGGGGTTCTTTTTTCCCTTTAAAAAACCCTTTCCTTTTCCCAAAACCCCAATTCCCCAAAAAATGTTAAAAAAATTTTTATTGTAATAAATTTTTAAAAATGTTTTTTTAAAAAAAAAAATTTAAAAACAATAGTTTTTTTTTCAAAGGGTTTAATCTTTTTTAAAATCCCCCCAAAATTTAAAAATCCCCCTTTCCCCTCATTTTTTATAGTTGGGCCCCCTTTAAAAAAACATTGGGGTTGGACCCCACAAATTTCACTTATAAAACAGAAATTTTTTTGGGTAAAAACAGTGCAGGTACTATAAAAAGGTTTTTTTTTTCCCCTTTTCCCTTAAAATTTTCTAAATGAAAATTTTTTTCCCCTTTTCCTTTTCAAAATTTTTTTGTTTAAAAAAATACAGAAAAAAAAATAAAATATACAAAATAAAGTTTTGTTTGTTTTTTTCAAAAAAAATAAAAGGTTAAACAAAGCCTTTCTTTTTGTTTTTTCCCGTTAGGCCCTTTCCCGTCCCCAACCCGTAAGGCAAATTTGTTAAATTAAAAAATTTTTGGAAACTTAGCCATTTTTTTTTTTTTTTTTTTTTTTTTTAATTTAATTTTTTTTGGGGTTTTAATTTAAACCCACAAAACAAAAAACAAACCCCGTGCCATCCCAACAAGTGTCCCCTCAGTGCCCGTCACCCATTCCCCTCCAACAACCCGCCCTCCTCCCCTTCCACCCACCCCTATTTTCGTTTTCCCCAGTTAGGAGTCTTTTTGTTCTGTCTCCCTTTCCGATATTTTCCCCAAAATTTCCCTTTTCCCCTTTCCTTTTTAAATTCCCCCTTTCCCCTATTTTCATATTCCCCCCCAAAAGAATGAGAACATAAACTGTTTGTCCCTTCTCCGATTTACTTATTTTTACTCAAACATAAAACCCTCCGTTTCCATCCACTTAAAGCAAATTGGGGGGGTATTTGTCTTTCTAATTGCTGATAATATTCCATTGTAACATAAACCACTCTTCTTTTTCCCTTCATCTTTCGATGGAAAACCGAGGCTCCTTCCACTTTTTTGGGTATTTTGGCCAATTTCTGAAAAAAACATCCCGGGGGGCGGTTTTCCCGACTTTTTATTCAATCTTTAAAACTTTTGGGTAAATTTTCCCCCAAAAGTGCAATTTTCCGGGGGCGTAAAGGGAGGGCCCATTTTTTTAAATCTTTGAGGGAAACCCCCACACAGTTTTTTCCCGAGTGGGTGCACCCGTTCACATTCCACCAAAGTTTAAGAGGGGTTTTTTTTTTTCCTTTCCCATCCCTCCAACATTTTTTGTTTCCTGCCTTTTTAATTTCCCCCTTTCCCCCAAATTTCCATTTTTAGGGGGAGGGTGGGTATCTCCCCTTTTTTTGGGTTTTGGGTTTTATTTCCCTGATGGCAATGATGCAAAATCATTTTCTCATGTTTCTGGGTTTTCCATGTCCTGTCCTCCTCTGGAGATTTTCTCTTCTGATTTTTTTTCCCATTTCAGGGTTTGGGTGTTTGGTTTTTCTTTTGTTTTTTTGAGTTTAAAAAGTTCTTTATAGAAATTTTTAAAAATAGCCCCTTTTTCTGATATGTCCATTTGCAAATATCTTTCCCCCCATTCGTAGGTTTTCTTTTTGTTTTGGGGGTGACGTATTTCCCTTTGCTGTGGCAAAAGCTTTTTAAACTTGATTTAAGTTTCCCCAAAATTTTATTTTTGCCCTTTTTTTTTCTTTTGTTTGTGGATGGGAAAACTTGCAAGAAGTTTCTGTGGCCAAGTTTTTAAAAAGGGGGTTGCCGTGTTCTCCTCTAGATTTTTTATGGGAAACCTTTTCCACATTTAGAATCTCAACACCATTTTGAAATTTAAAAATTTTTGTAGGTGAAAAAGAGTGGTCCAGTTTCATTCTTCTGCATTGGGAGTCCCAATTTTTCCCCACAAAACCCTTTATTTAAGAACTGTCCTTTTTTTTCCCTTTTTTCCAAAAGGGTAGTCATTCCTCCCCTTTTTAATCGAATAATTTGAAAAAAAGACCGGGGGGGGGGCATTTTAGGGTCCACTCCGGGGTTTTCTTTTCCGTTCCCCTTTATCTATGTGTCCCGTTTTTTTTTTGCCAGTTTTCCCCACTGTCTTGAAAGACCACAGCTTTGTATACAACCTGAAATCTGGCATTTTTTGAAAGGGCCCCCCCCGCTAGGTTTTTTTTTTTTAAAAAATTCCCCCGGCTACGGGGGGCCTTTTTTATTCCACAAACTTAAAAAAAATTTTTTTCAACTTTTCCCGAAGAAAATCCATGGATTTTGAAGGGATTTTCATTTTAAAAGAAAAAATTTTCCCGGGGGAAAAATTTACATTTTTTTAAAAAATTATTAATTCTTTGGCCCAACCATGAGCATTGGGGAAATTTTTTCCATCTCTTTTTGCTTCCTTACCGTTCCCTTTTAACATTTTATAATAGAGAGCCACTGTGTAAACTGCAAGATGTTTTCAAAAGAAGTGCCAAGCAAACTGTTGGTGCTGTTTGCTGACTATGCTGAAGGGCAGAGAAGCTAAATTCTTGCCAGTAGTTTAGAAAATTGCTTAGAAAGTATAGCCTCTGGGAGGTGCTTACTCCCCCAGGCCTGGGATCCAGTCCTAGAGATCACACTTGGCCTAGCAACCTTGGTCCTCAGAATCTTTCTAATGACAAGGCCTGGGTTCCTGCAGGGTCAGCACAGGACGCAGCTGGGCAGGCCGTGCTTCTAACTGGGCCTAGATAAGCTGCACAGTTCTTAAAGAACCTGGAAGTACTTCTTTAAATGGTATTGGGAATCAGCATCAACGTATTATTTGGTTATGCAGCATTGTCAACTGAAGTTTGATTAAAATACATGTCCTCCACTATGACATGAAAATTAAAATAACCCAATTTTCCAATGTGTTGCAAGTTTTTGCAGGCCTAGAGCAATAGATCTTTCATGTTTTAAAAATGTGTTCATGCTCTGTATCACATGAGTCTGAAACATTGCCATTAGCTGTAATTGCACAGAAGCAGTAAATGGGCTTTTAGTTGCCCCTATTGTTCTACCTGAGAACTCTTTAAAAAGTCCACACAAGGGGCCAGACCCAAGGAGCTTAAGTGTAAGTCAAAGAGATGGAAAATAGGCTTATTGAAAAGTTTAGTGAGCAAACCGTAATTAAGCCATGTACTGTTGGGACTCTATTTTGGTTTAGATGCAGTGTTGTAGTGGTGTGTCACATAACACAGTAATAATATAGTACAATATGATAAAAAAATACAGGAACTAAAGTGTAAGAAACAGTGATAAAGTGAAGTCCAGAATAAAAGTAACTAACAAACAATAAACATTCCAGAAAGTTTCTAAAAGAGAGTGGCACAAGACCTAGGTGGAAAGCCAGAGAAGAGTGACAAGACAAATGGATGCGGGGTTTTCCGTTTTTGTTTCGACCACCAGGAAGTTTCAGGAAACAGAATTAATAGCATCATCAATAAAACCATACAGTTGCTCAAAGAGAAGCAACTTCGCGCTGACCTGAGCACCCAAGAGTTTTCAGCTCCAGTGCCTCTCCAAAAGGAGAAATGACCAGAAAAAACGTCCTCAGACAGTATTCTTCATTAAAAAGCAATCAGACTTTATCTGATTTCAAAGGAAGCCTCCAATAAAAGATGGAATAATCCTAAAAACACCGTTTTAGGTAAGAGTGAATTTCTCATTAGAAGCAAGGTACACTGTACGTTGAGGTTATGTAATCTGCTTTCATATCAAGAGTAAAATTGAGACCATCCCAAGAAAGCAGAGGTGAGCATATTCTTCAGTGAATACTCATGAATGTTATTTTTGTGAGTCTGGGCTTATAAAATTGTCTTGTAACCACTGAAGTATAAAACATACACATAGTAAAGTGTGTTAAAAATCAAATCTCAAAGTGTAAGGTTCATGAATAATTTACATCTTCATATATATTGTCTAAAACTATCATCCAGATCAAGATTTAGAACAGCTCATGAACCTCGATAAGATACCTCTGATTCTGCTTCCAGTCACACCCTCGACTGTTGACTTGTAATACAATTGATTAGTTGGCTCTACGTGATCAGTCCTATAAATTTAATTTTTAACAGTGAATGTACTCTTTAGAATCTTGCTTAATATAAGTTTCTGTGACATTCTCAGCCCCCCTTTTTTGGTATAGCAATTGCTCAATCCTTTTCATTGCTATGCAGTATTCTATATATAACAAATACACCAAACTTTATTTGATTTTATCCCATTGATTTTATTGAGTAATTAAATTGTTTTCCTTTTTTTGGTTATAATGAATAAAACAGCTTGAAAAATCCTTGTGTGTGTCTTTTTCCTGGACTTATGCACTCATTTCTTCCAGGAATTGGAATAGCTGATCACAGAGCAAATGCCATGTTTAGATTTAGATGATACTGCTAAACTGCTTTCCAAAACCAGTATAATTTCCACCAGCAATGTTTGAGTTTCCAATTATACTGCGCTTCACTAAGCCTTGAATTGTTAATCTTTCAAAATTATAGCCCAAAAAATTTATCTGGGTGATATTTCGTGGTATCTCATTGTGATTTAATTGTATTTCCTTGATGAGTTGATACCATTTCTTAGCCTATTTTGTCATTTTTTAGCCTTTTTTTTTTTTTGTCTAGTAGTTTTTTTTTTTAAAATTTATTTATTTTTTAGTGATAAGTACAGAGAGAGAGAGAGAGGCAGAGACACAGGCGGAGGGAGAAGCTGGCTCCATGCACCGGGAGCCTGATATGGGATTCGATCCCGGGTCTCCAGGAATCGCGCCCTGGGCCAAAGGCAGGCGCCAAAGCGCTGCTGCCACCAGGTATCCCCTTTTAGGGTCTATTTTTTCTATTGAATTGTCTTTTCTTAATCTTTTTTAGGAATTTCCTTTATATATTCTTAATATGAGATTCGATGTTGGGCTTATGCATTAGAATACTTTTGGATCAGACTACTGTAGCCTTTTTTACTATGTTAATGATGTTTGTAGAAGAACAAAGATCCCAAGCTTGTGAAAATATGGTTGGGTAGAAAAGAGAGGGTTGCAAATGATATTCTACTGGTAAGAAACCTATAGGGACAGCTTAATGTTGTAGTAAAAAATGTTAAATATAGGTACAAAGGTAGAAAATAAGACCGCGGATAATAACATAATAATTGTATGGTCGATAAAACAAGAAAAATCCAGATCTTTGTACTGTTTGGCCTCAAAGACTTAGAAATGTTCACTAGGAAGTTTTATGGATATCATCTGCCTACTCCACATATTTAACAGATGAAAATTAAGCCTAATAATGTTAAATAATGTCAGTAATTAAATTAGACTTGAGTGTAGAAAGTGAAATTGGAGCAGCTTCTTTTTTTAAAACTTTTTTTTAAATCTTTATTTATATATATAGTCACAGAGAGGAGAGAGAGAGGCAGAGACGACAGGCAAGGGAGAAGCAGGCTCCATGCACCGGGAGCCCGAGTGGGATTCGATCCCGGGTCTCCAGATCGTGCCCTGGGCCAAAGGCAGGCGCCCAAACCGTCTTGCGCCACCCAGGGATCCCTAGCTGCTTCTTATAAGAAATGTGAACTACACCTGGGAAAATTATCTGTATTCATCTTCACTTCAAATAATCGTCATATTTATCCTATAATTCATTTGAATTTCTAAGATTATTTCCTGGAACTAGTTATTATGTTTGTTTGTTTTGTTTTGTTTTTGGAAAGGAGTGAAGTGGAAAAAAAGTGGTTACCACTGGCAAAGCACCTACTCTGTGTGTGATTGATGATGAAACCATTTAGCTCTAGGAAACTGTTAGCTGGGAATTATCAGGGACATTTCCCACTCCAGAGCTGGCACTACCTGAGAGCACATGGGGTCACACAGATGGAGATATAAATAGCACCTTTAAT
>NC_054841.1:12787089-12797537 GCF_018345385.1 Vulpes lagopus
TCTGATGTCGGCTCCTCCGGTGGTTTCTCGGATTTAGCGAATTTGGGGACAACACTGCCTCTCTCAATTTTCTCCACTCAAGTTTCCGCTCCCCTTTATGATCCTCTTCACTGCTTTCTTACATTCGAATAAGAGTGAAAATATGATAATTCTTTCTCCACGTGGCTTATTTTATTCAGCATAATCCTTCCAGTTCCATGTCCATGAAAATGGTAGGTATTCATCCTTGGCGATTGGCTAAAAGTAATAATACATTAATATATTAGACCACATCTTCTTTTTGTTATAATTTTTTAATAATTTTTTTTAAAAAATTTATTTATGTGAGTCACACACACACACACAGAGAGAAAGCAGAGACATAGGCAGAGGTGAAGCAGGCTCATGTCCGGGAGCCCGATGTGGGATTCGATCCCGGTCTCCTGGCATCACGCCCTGGGGCCAAAGGCAGGCGCCAAACCGCCTGTGAGCACACCAGGGATCCCCAGACCACATTTCTTTATCCATTCATCTGTTGCAGGGAATCAAGGCTCCTTCCACAGTTTGGCTTTTAACATTGCCGTTGTGAACATTGGGGTGCAAGTGTTCCAGTCATTTGCACTTCATCTGTGTCTTTGGTTGTAAATACCCAGCAGTGCAATTGTTGGGTTGTTGTATAGCTCATTTCCAGCTTTTTGGGAACCTCCAACACTGTTTTCCAGAGTGGCTGCTCCCAGTTCATTTTTACTCCAACAAGGCCCAAGTGTGTTCCACTTTCTCCACATCCTCTCCCTATTTGTAGTTTTCCCGTCTTGTTATTCCCCATTCTCACTGGTGTGAGGTTGGTATCTCATATAGTGGTTTGATTTCTATCTCCCTGATGATAAGTGACGTGGAGCAGTTTTTCATGTGCTTGCTTGCTCGCTCTCGTGTAGGCTTCTTTGGAGAAACGGCTGGCACATTTATGTTTGGAGATGAGAGGGCATCTCAAGGGGTGTTATTTCCTGTCATGGCCACTTACCAGAAGGCTCTTGAGTGTGTGTGTGTGCGTTTGCCTTTGCTGTTAGGGAAGGTCATTGGATAGAATTTGAAAGCAGATCCTCTGCATATTTTATTAGGTCTATATCTATTTCTCTCTCTTTCTGGCACACATCTATTTCTATCCATTTTGTCCCCCTCTATCTCTATAGGGAGATCTATATATGGACGTATAGAGATTAGATATAGAAATATTTATTTTGATATTTAAAATATAATCTTAGTTCTGTTTATAAAGATAATAATTATTATTTTATCAGTAATACATTGAATAATAATAATTAAGTGGAACTAGATTTATGTTTATTGTTTGTTTATATAAACATCTATTTCATGTCCTGGGATCGATCTATCAGTAGATCTATCACTCTATCATCTCCCTAGGATAGCGATAGCTATTATATACATGAAGAGAGAAAACCAGATCGAAACGACAGGAATGTCCCACCTCCGGAAGGTGTCAGCAAGAAGATAGGCAAAATTCTTTCTGTACTTCTGATGTGCGATGCATTTAACTCAGAGATTGTAACTGTGATGTACTGTGGGCCAGGCGTCAGTGGTCAAGAGAGAATACTTGACACATTTTCCATGACAAAAAGGTGTTTTTATTAAAGTATGGGGGGAAAGTACCCCTGGGGCCTGAAGAGCTTCATCAGGATCATGAGGAGCCTCTGGTTATTAAACTTTAAAAAATTAAAGTTGCCGTTTGTGGGGTGGGTGGACCCTAGAGATAAAAGAAAGTTCCAAAAGGATTTTCACAGGTGAAAGATTTACAGGATCCTGGAGGTTCTGGCTATCGGCAAAACAAATGTTGCTTTTGGCCCTCTAGCAAGAAAATTACATTCAGGCAGCTGTGTATTCTTTGAAGAATGTCCCACTCTGTGGTTTCATGTATTTGTTTATGGACTGCAAGTTTGTTTGGGAAATGTAATGGTAGGGATGCCTGGGTGGCTCAGTGGTGAGCATCTGCCTTTGGCTCAGGGCATGATCCTGGGGTCCTAGGATGGGGTCCCACCATTGGGCTACCCGCAGCGGGAGCCTGTTCTCCCTTTGTCTCTGTCTCTGCCCCTCTTTCTTTCTTTCTTTATCTCTCTCTCTCTCTCTCTCTCTCTGTGTGTGTGTCTCTCATGAGTAAATAAACAAAATCTTTTTTTTAAAAAAGCAGATGTAATTTTAATCTATATTTCTTTGGCCCTTAGTTTCCCTCTATCTCCTGGGTCTTCTCCCCCTCCCTGCATCTCTTGGTTCATTGGCTTTGGCTGGATGAAGAATCCCAAAGGAATTGAGCAGGAGGAGAGTGAGATGGGATTAAGCCATGAAGTAATTTCCCAGGGAGCTTGGGTAAGAAGAAGTGCAGCAGGTGGAAATGAAGTGAGGAAAGTCAGGTTCTTGTCTCACAGAGTCGAGATTGAATCTGGTGGACCAAAGAAGGAGTAAGTTAAGCAACAGGAGTTTATTAAGCAAGGATACCGAGAAAGGCTCTCAGAGTGGAGAAGCAAGGCTGGGTGCGAACATGGGCCTCCACTTACCGTTTTCATTTTAGAACTGATCAGGGGCAGGAGCTTGTGCCTTCTCATTCTTGGGATGATCTTGGTTTGAGTAAGGACTAGTGATAACATCTTTAATGGTTACTTCTTTTAGAGTTGGTTATTCCTTTGTTAGGGGCCACAGAGGACTTTCCTAAAATAAGACCCTCTCTTCCCATTACCTGTGGACTGCGGTGGTCTGTTTGTTTCTATATTTCTGGTTTTCCTTACATCTCAGCTCCTTAGGATCTTTGTGGTGCCTGAATCTTAGCCCCCTACTATTTCTCCCTACCTAGACTCTCCTGTCCTCAGTCAAGAACGGGAGTGAGAGATGTGGCTCTGACAAAAGGTGCAACTAAGGAAACATTGTCACTGTTTCAATGTACCCCTCGCACGATTCGTGAGACCCAATTACTTCGAAACTCCTTTTCCTCCTTTTTGTTTTGGATGGCAATGCTGCTCAGTGACTGACATTCACGATCAATCGACTCGGTAACAGTTTCAACCTGTGGAGAGAACCAAGGTCGCTGGGGAAGTATGAAGGTGAAACTGGGACTTGCTTGTTTGCCCTCAGAAGAAATCAGCATTAAGGACTACAGGTAGTCCTCTGGGACATAGATCGAAACCAGTGGGGGACGGAGCTGTCTCTGTTCGTACCTGCCATTAGAAGGCACTAAATAGACTTCTTTTGGAAAAACAGATAGGGTGGTAGAATAAATAGGAGAATCTCTGTATGCTGGGTCTGTTTCAGGTACTGATTCATACTTAGGGAACTGGTTCTCTGAACAAGTCCTGGAAAAACGTATCCTAAGTTATTTGAAAAGGAGTAGTAGATAGATAAGGAGTTCAGAATGAGAAAAATATTAAATTTCATGTGAGGAAAGTAGGGTGTTGATCCCGGAAGTGGTTTCTTGACAATTTACTAACTTATAGCTAGAATATTCTGAACAGAAAAAAGAAAGGGGATAGGAACCGCACTGTGCTCGAGGTCATTCAATTTTCATCTATAAAAAGAAATAATTACCGCCTGTCACACAACACTGTCGCGAGGGACTAGAAGTGTTGGATGTAGATGTAAAAGACTTGCTAGGTCCAGTCACCATAAAATGTAAAAACAACACCTTATTATATAGCAAATACATATAGCTGCAATATAACAAAAAAACATTTTCTTATTTATTTATTTATTTATTTATTTATTTAATTATTATTTGAGAGAGCGAGACAGAGGGAGAGAGAGGCAGAGGGGGGGGGGGGGAACCCAAAAAAAAAACAGAGACAGGAGGGCGAACGAAGCAGCTTCCATGCAAGGGAGCCTGATGTGGGACTCCATCTGATCTACAGCCATCCCTCCCTGGGCTGAAGGCTGCGTTAAATAGCTGGGCCACTGGGGGCTGCCCTGCAATAGACTTGTTAAAAATATTTTTATTTATTGATTTCATGAGAGGGAGAGAGGAGGAGAGCGGGAGGAGTGAGAGAGAGAGAGGAGAGAGTAGGAAGAGAGACAGAGACACAGGCAGAGGGAGAGTCAAGGCTCAATGCAGGGAGCCCGAAGTGGGACTACCATCCTGGGTCTCCAGGATTCACGCCCTGGCGAAGAAAGGCAGTGATCTAAACAGCTGAGCCACCTGGCCTGACCATTTTCAATTCTTCTTAAACACACAATTTGACTTCTTTCTAGCAAAGTTTTTATGGCGAGTTCGGTGTTACTTATCAATTAAAAGCTGTAGGGTATGGATCACAGAATGCCCCTAAGGTGCATGTATCAGAGGTCTCCAGGTGCAGCCTAAGAAACCACGAGCTTGTTGAGGCCACATCCAAGCTATGGGAACAAGTGCCAGAGGCAGTCACGATTTTTACTGGATCAGAAACCCAGTTCTCTCCTGACACATCTGAGTCAGGGAATTGGTTTACGCTCAGGGAGGGTTGAAAAAAGTTACACTATTCAGGACTTTCTCTTATCCTGAGAAAATTGATTAGCGTATTTTGTCTGTTTCTTTTTTCTCATGTTTGGTTGGCTATTTCTCTTGTCCTATTGCCCTACTTCCTTTGGTAATTAGTTTTAGAAAGATACGCTCAATATGAAAATTTATCTAGAAACTCAGGTTAACAAAATATTTCTGCCAGTGTGGGTATGTGTGGATTAACAAGTTGCTTGCAGCCTTACAGAATTGGGTTTGCACAAATTAATACCACTTTTAGTAAGCAGACTTTACTGTACACTGCTCTAAAAATATGTCCCTGTCAGAGGGGCAAGACAGCGAAAGAATATGGGGTCCCCAAGTACCTGTCCCCACCAAATGAACCTAGCTAACGTTCAAATCATCCTGAAAGCCTTATGAATTCGGCCTGAGATTTAAAGAGAGACAGCTGGAATGCTACAGTGAGAAGAGTTCGCATTTCTTCAAGGCGGGTTCCCACCTGGGATCACTTGGACCTGGTGACTGTGGTTCCCACCTGGGCCTCAGCCAGACCTGCGTGCTCTAGTCCCCAATGGGGCCTCACCCTGAGCCTAGTGATCTGGTCCCCATCCGCCCTCCATGTGGACCTGGCGAATTGTATGTTCCCCACCTTAGCTTCACCTGGACCGGTGACTGTGGTTCCACCCTTCACCTCACCAGACCTGGTGAATCTTGGTCCCCACCCAGGCCTCACCTTGACATGGTACTGTGGACTTCATCTGGCCTTGGTGACTGTGGTCCCCACCTGGGCCTCACCGTCCTGGTGACTGGGCTCTCAGCTACCCAATGGACTAGCGATCAAGAATTGTAACCACTTTGTTGCTACTGACACCAGGACCATCCCCAGGGTCCTCACTTGTTCCTGGTTGACTATGGTCCTTGTCTGGGCTGACCTTGACTCATCCTTGGGCTCTGATTGTATGCTCTCCCCCTATGGTGAGTGTGTATTTGTCTATGGTCCTTCTGGGCCTCACCTGATGGTACTGGGACACGATAATGGCCCTTTGCAAGGCCAGAGTAGGTTCTCTGAGTCCTCCTGCACGGTGCTGCAATCCAAACACATCCATGAATGACGGCGCATAATACCTTCCGTAGGACACATGCTTACGGGCAGGTCCCACGGTCAGTCTGACGGAGCCAGAGACAACCCCATAGCCCTGAGGGGCACAGGGCTGGGCTGGCACTCACAAGGGGCCCTCACTTGCCTGTTTTTGCTCGCCCCCACCTACAGTCCACCTTCCCAGCCACTGTCCCAGGGACACGCCATCACCCTGGGATCACAGAGCGCTCCCATCCCGGTTATCAGAGCACATGGCGCGGAGGACCAGAGAGGGCTCTGGCGAATGCCGATCTGATGCTCTGATGCTTTCGGGGTGATGTCTTCCAGCGGGGAGATCGAAGGTTTCTCTGAGATTCCACAAACACAACGACCGAGGAGAGAAAAGCAATGGAGTGGACTTCATCAAAATTTTAAACTGATGCCAGCCAATAAGGAGTGGCGAACACACTCTCCCACCTGAGGGCAAGGATGCGTGAATATCTGAGGGGGGGCTCTGGGTGGGAGCACCAGGGGCACTCCGCCACATTACAGTGGGTGAAGAGCAAGGCCCTGCTCACTGGCAGGGGGACCAGCTGGCCCTGACTGTCCTCCCCTCACCACATGGGTGGGGCGCGGGTGGGGGTGTCATCCCTGTCGGAAGTCCAGCATCCTACGACGAGCTGGAAGGTCATGTTTATTGGGTATCCCTGCTATAGCACCGGCCTTCCAGGGGTGCGGGGGGGTTCCGGAGAGAGCTGCCGGTCTCTGACTGCAGCCTCCTTCCTGGACGGCTCCTTAGGGCGAGGGCCCCGCCCCACCCCCATGGGGCTCTGGAAGGGCTACAGGAGCGCTCCACCGGTCATCTCATTGGGCTCGGGGTGTTTTGGACCCCAGCCCCGGGAGGCCAAGGCCCCCACCCAGACCCCTCAGGCCCATAGAGTGTGTACCCAGGTGCAGGCATCTGCGACCACACACTTGTGACCTGTCGCTGTGTGAGCGCCCTCCTCTTTATGCACCGGGTTACTGGGGAGAGTGGGAGAGTTGGGGTACTGGAGGGAGAGTGGGGTACTGAGGGAGGAGGGGGAGTACTGAGCTACTGGGGAGAGCGGGAGAGTCCGGTCGTGTGAGCCAGGATCCAGAGACGAGTGCTTCCGAAGCTCTGCAGACGCAACAGTGAGCGCCATGCAGCGGTGGAACCCGGGGGTGGCGACAGTTCCGCCCACAGGTGGGGTCCCGCATCAAGACTGTGGGCAGGCGGGGGGTCCAACAGCACTTAGCCCTTCCCCTGATGGCGGGAGGGCTCCAGGGGGAGGGTCCTTGTCCCCACGCCAGGCGGAGGGGGATGCAGGCACCCTCCCTCATCATCAGTCCCATACCTTGGGCCCTGTAGGCCTCCCACCATTCTTAGGTAGACTGGGGTCTCAAGATGTCCCCCGAACCCCGAGTTCACAGCATGGGGTTGCACTTAAACATACGAGGGGCTCTTGCGTGGTTCAGCGGATTCCACTCGACTCTTTAGATTTGGCTCAGGTCAGGTCTTGAGGTTGTTGGCGTGGAAGACCTTCGCGTGGGGTAAGGTCTTGTTGGGTGAGGACGTCCGCTCCAGGTTCCCCTCACCCTCTGCCCCTCACTTCCTGCACCCTTTCTAAAGTAAATCTTCTAAAAATTAACATGGAAGACCGTGAGCATGGTTTTATACCTATGCGACAGGGTGCCTTCGTGTGTGTAACGACCATGTAAATGCCTGTCCGCGGAACCACGGGTAGTTCCCTACCAGAAAAACCCTTTTCCTTGTTATTTATTGAAGTACAGTCAAAACACAACGTGACAGTAGTTCCGGGCTACAACTAGTGACTTGACAATTCTGGCTTATTCAGCTCCCCCCCACGAGAAGCGGCGTCACCGTCTGTCCCCGTACAAAAGTTGTCACAAACAGTTACTGACTCCATTCCTAGGCTGTAATGTCTAAATTTCTTGTGACTTATTTTTATTTATGATCCAGACGTTATAGCTGTTACTATCGTTCATCTACATTGCCTGTTCCTTACCCACGGCCCCTCTGTCCATCAGTCAGCAGGATCCATTACATTAACCAGAGAAAGGACATGAGGGCAGCCCGGGTTGGTTCAGCCGGTTTAAGGCCTGCCTTCAGCCCAGGGCGTGATCTGGAATCCGGGATGAGTCCCACGGAAGAGTTCCTACACGGAGCCGCCTTTCCTCTGCCATGTCTCTGCCATTCTCTCTCTGCCGCTCTCTCTGTATGTTCTTCAAGGATATATAAATAAAATCTTTAAAAAAAGAATAAAACGAGAGAAAGGACAAAAAGCATTCGATCCTCTCAAAGCGTTGCAGAAAAAGCATTTGACAAAGTACAATTCAAAAGCCTAGTGCCGGTGTTTTGAAGGAAATGTCTTCAACAGAATAAAGTTCCACTAGGTAGGCCCGCAGACTGACAATCCTCTTCAAGGGTGAAAACCTGAAATCGTCTCCCCTAGAGCAGGAAAACAAGCCAAGGAGGTACCCTCTCAGTGCTGAAGTCCTAATGTAGTCAACAGACAGGAAACAGCAAAGGTTCCATCTCTGGAAGGGGACGTCTCACACTGTCCCTATTTGTTGTAGACGCGGTGCCTAGAAACAGGAAACCCGAGAGCCCCCACCAAAAAAACTGTTAGAACTAATGATTGACTTCAGTAAATTATGGGACACCAACTGAAAACCTACAGTGCTCTGTAGCCTTGCTGCGTCCTGACAAATGGAGCACTTCAGGGAACGAAATGAAGGACGTGACATCCCTTCTCAGGAGCATCACTGAGATAAATATGAGACTGTAACGAAAAGGAGCACAGACTGTGCCACTGAGCCATACCAGGCTCTGGGAGGCCGTCCTGGGTTCGTGGGGAGGAGCTGCCTCTTGTGCAAAATGTCCAAGTTCCTGAGCCACCCTCGGTTCAATGTCATTCCTATCAAATCATGGTGGTAGATCCTAGAAGTAGGAAAAAAAAAACCCTAACATCCGTCAGCCCCCACAAATGACCCGGACAGCAATTCAGTATTGGGAAAAGCAGGACAGAGTGGGGCGCAGCAACTTTACTATTTCGAACGGATGTCACAGAGACACAAAGATAAAGCAGTGTGGTTCTCGGCTCCTGCTGGGCTATGTTCAGTTAAGCATCAATCCTGACCTCACTCAGGTCTGATTCGGGGTCGTGAGTTCATTGCCCTGGGCTGGGCCAGGCACGAGGCGTGGCGCCTACTTGACCACAGGGGGTGGTTCCAGCATAAGCTGAAGTAGCAGAACAGGGAGTCCAGGAAGGAAATGTGCTCTGGATACAACTGATTTTGTTTAAATTAATTAAAACCCAATAATTAAATGTATAGTGTATTATACCTTTCAGAGGTAGAATTCAGGGATTAACAGTTGGAGAGAACAGCAGTGCTCCTGACATTCACCTGCCATCCTTCGTTGCCCTTACCACGTTATCCCCTCCCCCGCTCCCCCTCCAGCGACCTCAGATTGTTTCCAATGATTTCAGTTCTGTATTTCCTGATCTGTTTTCTTCTTATTCGTTTTTCCTTTCCCTTCACAGATGTTACATCTGCCTTTGCTTCTATAATTCACCTATGGAATGCACCATAGGGTCATTGTCTTTCCGACTGACTTATTTCACTTAACAGGATCCCTATAGTTGTATCCGTGTCACGCAAATGGGCAAGATTCCTTTCTTGTTGCTGTACCATTTCATCTCTCCTATGAACATCATCTATCTTCCATCCTCTATCCATCAACTGTCTGAAGGGGCACCGAGGCTCTCCAACAGTGTGGGCTTACTGTGGACTCGGCCTGCTGTGGACATCGGGGGCAGGTGTCCGCCTGGCGTTTCCATTGCATCTGTACTTCAGAGTGGAGCTCAGCGCCGTCACTGCCTGGTCGCAGGGCAAGCTCTATCGGTAAAGTTCCCTGAGGATGCTTGGCACTGTTTCCAGGGCAGCTGCTCCAGCCCGCCAGGCCCGCCCACAGTGGGAAGAGGGTGGAGTGAGTCTTGGCGGGACACCGGTAAAAGTCTGGTCCACATTTCTTTCAGGTCCTGTGGGCTTCAAATTCCTCTGTCCTAAGTATTTCTGGGGAAGCTGGGTGTTGTGCTACATTTCAGCACGACGTTCCGAAGCTCATAGTGTTGGACCTAGCTCCGGGGGGCAAACGTGTCTCGTAGATGGCCCCAGAGACTCAGACCCAGACAGGCAGATGCAACTAGCATGAGGGGTTTATTTTTTTTGAAAGTCACAGAAAGAGAGAGAGAGAGAGAGAGGCAGAAGACATAGGCAGTGGGGAAGCAGGCTCCATGACACTGGGAGCCCGACGGGGACTCGATCCTGGGTCTCCAAGATCGTGCCCTGGGCCAAAGGCAGGCACTAAAACTGCTGCGCCAACGACGGGTTCCGAGCAAGAGGGTTTTATTGAACGTTTGCCCAAAGGGGCCCTCAGCTTCAAAGGTGGAAGAGCCCAAGATGGCAATTACAGGCATCTTTAAAGGAAACCGCGGGATTCGCATAGCATTGGGGTTTAAGACACGATTGATTTCTGTGAAGGTCAACATTGGACATGTTCAGGGTCTTTCAGTCAGGGCGTGTGTGGGGGGGGAATGGATTTTCTTATCTCCGAAAAAACCACAGAATGTTTTCGTTGTAAATTCCGGAAGGCGCCTGGAATGTGCTGCCTAATGGATTAGGCGTGGTCCTAAAATTTTCCCCAGGGGTGGGGGGGTGGTTGGGTTTACTTCAATAGTCTCAGCTGAAACCTGGAAGGAGGCAGGTCCTGCCTGGGCGTGGGGACGCCGCCTCCCTCACCGCCTCCATCAGAGCCTGAGCCCAGGCCCGATTCAGGGGGCCTGTGTACACAGTAGGCCT
>NC_054841.1:12797637-12807490 GCF_018345385.1 Vulpes lagopus
CACAATTTGACTCTATTCTAGCAAAGTTTTATGCGATTGGTGTACCTATCAATTCAAAGCTGTAGTGTATGATCCCAACTGCTCTGCCCCTAAGTGCATGTTTCAAGCCCTCCAGGTGCAGCCTGGAAACCACTGAGCGCTTGTCTGAGGCCACATCCACAGCTATGGGAACCAAGGGCCAGAGCATCACGATTTTACTGGATCAGAAACCCAGTTCTCTCCTGAAACATCTGAGTCAGGGAATGGTTTGTCTCAGGCAGGGTGAAAAAACTTTACCACTATCAGGATTTCTCTCATCCTGAGAAAAAAGCTTAGCGTTTTTTTGTACTGTTTCTTTTTCTCATGGTTGTTTGGCTATTTCTCTGTCCTATTGCCCTACTTCCCTGGTAATTAGTTTTGGAAAGAAAACCGCTCACTTAATGACAATGATCCTAGAAACGCAAGTTAAACAAAAATATTCCTAGCCAGTGTGATATGTGTGAATCACAGTTTGCTTGAAGCCTACAAGAATTTGTTTACAAACAAATTACTACCAACTTTTAATAAACAGACTTTACTGTACACAGCTAAAAATTTCCCTTCAGAGGGGCAAGACAGCCAAATAGAATGGTCCCCAAGTACACCTGTCCCCACCAAATACCTAGCGAACGTTCAAATCATCCTAAAAACCTATGAATACAGCCTGATAATTTAAAGAGAGAACAGCTGGAAGGCTACAGTGGAGAAGAGTTGGCATTTCACTATCAATGCGGTTTCCCACCTGCCCACTTGGGACCTTCTGGGACCTGTGGTTCCCACCTGGGCCTCAGCCAGACCTGTGACTCTAGTCCCCAAACTGGCCGCCACCTGAGCCTAGTGACTCTGAGTCCTCATCCGGGCCTCATGTGACCTACGGCGACTGAGTCACCCACATTGGCTTCACCTGGAACCTGGTGACTGTGGTCCTCCACCTTCACCTCACCGGAACCTGGTGAACTCTGGTCCCCACCCAGCCTCACCTGGACATGGAAGCTTTAAAAAATGGACTTCATCTGGAACCTGGTGACTGGGTCCCCCACCTGGGCCTCACCGACCTGGTGCCTGGCTTCCCAGCTACCAATGACTAGATCCAGAATGACCCCTTAGTTGTACTGACACAGGACCATCCCCAGGGCTCACTTGTTCCTGGTGGACTATGGCCCTTGTCTGGGCTGACCTGAACATCCTTGGCTCTTGTGATCGATGGTCCCTCCCCTATCGTGAGTGTGTATTGTCTAAGGTCCCTTCTGGGCCTTACCTAATGGTACTGGCCACGATATTGGCCCTTTGCAAGGCCCAGTAGGTTCTCTGAGTCCTCCTGCCACGTGCTGCAATCCAAACAACATCGAAGACTGACGGCACATGAATACCTTCCAAACAACAATGCGTCCGGGGCTCCTGTGGGCAGGTCCCGTCCGCTGACCGAGCCAAGACAACCCCATAGCCCTGAGGGACCACAGGCTGGGCTGGAACATCACACAAACGGGCCCTCACTGCCCTGTCTTTTGCTCGCACCACCCTACAGTCCCAGCGCCCACCACCCAGTCCACTGTCCCAGGACATCTCCATCACCCTGGATCACAGAGTGCTGTCCCACCCTGTTATCAGGAGCACATGGACGAGGACCACAGGAGCTCTGGCGAATGCCGATCTGATCTCTGATGCTCCGGGGTGATGTATCCCCCAGCCCGGTGGTAGATCGAAGGTTTTTCTTGAATTCCACAAACACAACGACCGAGGGGAAAAGCAAAGGAGTGGACTTCTCAAAATAAAAAACCTGAGCCAGCAAGAGTGCGACCACACTCCCCACCCCCTGAGGGCAAGGATGCGTGAATATCCTGAGGGGGGACCCTGGGTGGTCACCAGGAACTTTCCCGCCCACATTCCAGTGCATGCAGAGGCAAGCCGCTCACAGCCAGGGGGACCCAGCAGGGCCCAGACTGACTCTCCCCTCACCACATGGTGGGGGGGGTTGGGAGTCTTCCCTGTCGGGTCCCAGCATCTAGGACGAGCTGGAAAGGCATTATTTGGGTCTCCCAGCATAGCACAGGCCTTACAGGGGACGCGGGGGTTTCCAGGGAGCTGCCGGTCTCTGACTTGCAGCCTCCTTCCCTGGACAGGGCCTTAGGGGGCCGCCCTCACCCCAATGGGGCTGTGTAAGGGCTGCTGGAGCTGTTACGGTCCTCATCTCATTGGGGTCGGGGTTGTTTGGACCCCAGCCTGGGGAGGCCAGCGCCCCACCAGACCCAAGGCCCCAGAGTGGCCCCCGGGGAGAGGCATCAGCGGCCACTCACCTGTGCCTGTCGCTGTGTGAGCGCCTCCTCTTTATGCACAGTGGTTCCGGGGAGTGGGAGAGTTGGTGTACTGGGGAGGAGAGAGTGGCGGAGTACTGGGGAGGTGGGCGGTACTGGGGCGGGAGAGTGGGACACCAGGGTACTGAGGAGAGTGGGAGTACTGAGCTACTGGGGAGAGAGAGCGGGAGAGTCCGGTCGCTGTGAGCCAGATCCAGAGCACGAGTGCTCGAATGCTCTGCAGACGAACCAGTGAGCGCCATGCAGCGATGGAACCCGGGGGTGGCCAACAGTTCCGCCCGCAGTGGGCTCCCGCTCTTGACTGTGGGCAGCGGGGTCCAATAAGACTTTGCCCTTTCACCCTAGAAGGCGGAGGGTCCCGGGGGGAGGGGTCCTGTCCCCAGCCAGGAGGGAGGGGGATGCAGGACCTTCCCAATTCCTCAGTTCCCATCCTGGGGCCCTGGCAGGCCTCCCACCATTCTAGGTAGACTGGGGTCACAGATGTCCCCCCGACCCCAGAGTTCACAGCATGGGGTTTGCACTTAACATTCGAGGGACTCTTGCCATGGTTCAGTCGGTTCCACGTCGACTCTGTACGTTTGGCTCAAGGTCAGGATCTTGAGGTTGTGGCGTGGAGCCTCGCGTGGGGCTCGGGTCCCTTGGTTGAGGGAGTCCGCTCCTCAGCTTCCCCTCTTCCCTCTGCCCCTCCCTACTTGCACCTTTCTCCCAAGTAAATCTTCTAAAACATTAACATGAAAGTACGTGAGCATCTTTATCCCCTCTCGAAAGGTGCCTTCCTGTGTGTAAGGACCCTGTATATGCCTTCACGGACCCACCCGGGAGTCCTACCAGCAACCCCTTTTCCCTTGATATTTATTGATGTTACAGTCATCCACAACGTGACAGTTGTTTCAGGGCTACACACTCCTAGCTCGACTTGACAATTCTGTGCCTTATTAGCTCCCCCCACGGAGAAGCGTCGGTACCGTTCGTCCCAGTACAAGTTGTCTAACAGTATGACTCCATTCCCTAGGCTGTACTTTCTATATTTCTGTGGAATCTTTTTTTTTATTTACGATCCAGACGCTTATAGCGGTTACTATCGGTTCATCTTCATTGCCATGTATACCCAACGGGCCCCTCTGGTCCCATCTGTCAGCAGGATCATACATTAACCATGATAAAGGACAGGGGGCAGCCCCGGGTGGTTCAGCTGTTTAACACCTGCCTTCAGCCAGGGCTTGATCCCTGGAGTCCCGGGATCGAAGTCCCACGTCGGGTTCCCTAGCTATCTGGAAGCCCCCTTCTCCTTTGCCCGTGTCTCTGCCTTTCTCTCTCTGCCGCTCTCTCTGTATGTTCTTCAAGGATATAAATAAATAAATTCTTTTAAAAAAAGAAAAAACGAGAGAAAGGACAAAAAGCATTACGATCCTATAAGAGTTGCAGAAAAAGCATTTGACAAAGTAATCAGAAAAGGCCTAGTGGGTTTTGAGGAAATGGTCAATAAACAGAATAAAGTTCCGCTTGGAAGGCCGCAGCTGTCATCGTCTTCAAGGGTGAAAACTGACATCGTCTCCCCTAAGAGCAGGAACAAGCCACAGGAGGTCCCTTCAGTGCTGGAAGCCTTATGTAGTTTCAACAGACAGGAATCAGCAAAGGTTCACTCCTGGAAGGGGGACGTCACACTTGTCCCTATTTATTGAATGAACGTGGTGCTAGAAATCAGGTAACACGAGAGCCCCCACCAAAAAACCTGTTAGAAAATAATGTCTTGAATTCAGTAAATTCAGGGGACACAATGAACTACAGGCTCAGTTAGCCTTGTGGTCCTGACAATGAGACATCAGGAACGAATTGAAGGACGTTGACTCCCGTCTCAGCGAGCATCACAGCCTAAATATTGGAGACTGAACGAAAGGGGCACAAGGACTTGTGCACTGAGCTCCATACCAGGCTCTGGGAGGCCGTCCTGGGGCTCGTGGTGGTGGAAGGCCTCTCTTGTGAAAAATGTCCACCAGTTTCCTGAAGGCCCACCCTCAGGGTTTCAATGTCATTCCTATCAATATTCATGGTGGTAGATCCTAGGTAAGTAGGAAAACAAAAAAAACAATCCCTAACAACTCCGTCAGACCCCACAAATGACCCGGACAGCAAATCAGTCATTGGAAAAGCTGGCGACAGTGTGGGGCGCTTAAGGCACTTTCCTATTTCGAAGGATGTCAATGAGACTCAGGATAAAGATAGTGTGGTTCTCGGCCCCTGCGCGGCTCGTCAGTTAAGCATCGGTCTCCTGACCTCACCCAGGGTTCCTGATCTCAGGGGTTCGTGAGTTTCTAGCCCCTGGCATGGGCCAGGCAGGAGGTGTGTGGCGCCGACATAGTCCCATCTGGGGGGTGGTTCCAGCTAAGCTGAAAGGAGCAGATAACTGGGGGTCCCAGAGGACAAAGGTGCTCGGATGCAAACTGTAATTTTGTTTAACTATAATTTAAACCCACATTAATTTATGTTAGTGATTTTACTTTCAGAGGTAGTATTCAGGGACTTCACCAGTTGGATTAGAACAGCTGTGCTCGTGACATCACCTGCCGTCCTTCGTGCCCATCCCCCGTCTATCCCCTTCCCCCGTGTCCTTCCAGCGGGACCCTCAGGATTGTTTCGCAATGATTCAGGAGTCTGTACTATTCCTGCATCTGTTTTCATCTTATTCGTTTTCTTCCTCTTTCACAGTCTGTTCATTCTGCTTTGCTTTCTTTAATTCCACCTATGATTGGACTCCATTGGGTACAATTGTCTTTCCCGACTGACTTATTTCACCTGAACAGAGACTCCCTCTTGTTGTATCCGCGTACATTGCAAATGGCAAGTACTTTCTTCTCTTTGATAGCGTGACCAGTACTCTCTCTATTGACATCATCTTTCTCCCATCCTCTATCCATCATCTGTTCTGAAGGAACCGAGGCTCTCCTCAGTGTGGCTACTGTGGACCCGGCTGCTGTGGACATCGAGGGCGCAGGTGTTCCCGCCCGACGTTTTCATGCATTGTATCTTCAGGCGTGAGCTCCAGGGGGCCCCGTGCACCTTGCCTGTCGCAGGGCGCTCTATCGGTAAGTTCCTGAGGAGCCTCGTGGCACTGTTTCCAGGGCAGCTGCACCAGCCGCTGTCCCGCCCACAGTGGAGAGGGTCTTGTTGAGTAGAGTCTTGGCGACCACGGGTGTTTTAAAAGTTCTGGTACATTTTCTTTTCGCGTCCTGTGGGCTCCAATTCCTTGTCCTTAAGTATTTCTGGGGAGGAAGAAGCCGGGTGTTGTGCTCCATTTCACGCACGACGTTTTCCGTAAAGCTCATTAGTGTTGGACCCTAGCTCAAGGGGGCCAACGCGTCCGGGTAGACGCCCGTGGGATCAGACCCCAGACAGGCAGATGCAACTAGCAGAGGGTTTTTTTTTTTTTTTTATGACAGTCACAGAAAGAGAGAGAGAGGAGGCACAGAGACATGGCAGAGGCGAGAAGCAGCGCTCCATGCACCGGGAGCCCGAGTGGGGTGGGACTCGATCCTGGGTCTCATGGATCGCGCCCTGGGCTAAGGAGGCGCTAAAACCCTGGCGCCACCCAGGATCCCTAGCAAGGGGTTTTATTGAAACGTTTGGCCAAACGGGCCCTTGGCCTCAAAGGTGGGGAAAGAGCCCTCGATTGGCAATTACAGGCATCTTTTAAAGCAAAACCGCGGGACTAGCATAGCATTCGGGTTAGACACGATGGAGGGAATCCCTGGGTGGCTCCCAGCGGGTTTGGCGCCTGCCTTTGGCCCAGGGCGCGATCTGAGTCCCGGGATCGAGTCCCACGTCAGGCTCCCGGCATGGAGCCTGCTTCTCCCTCCCCTCCATTGTCTCTGCCTCTCTCTCTCTTCTATGTCCTATCATAAAGAAATAATAAATCTTAAAAAAAAAAAAAGACACGATTGATTTCTATTGAAGGCAAACCATGAACACATGTTCAGGACTTTCCAGTCAGGGCATGGGGGGGGGAATGGTTTTCTTATCTGGGAAAAACCACAGAATGTTTTTCGTTGCTTTAAATTCCGGGAAGGCGCCTGGTTGTGCTGCCTCTGGTTAGGCCGTGGTCCTAAATTTTCCCCGGGCGCGTGGGCCGGGCGGCCGGTGGGTTGGGTTTCTCTTCAATAGGTATCCGCTGGTGCCTGGAAGGAGGCAGGTCCCGCCCTGCGGCGTGGGGACGCCGCCTCCCTCACCGCCTCCTTAGCACCTGAGCCCAAGGGGGCGTGTCAGGGGGCGTGTGTACGCAGTAGGCCTCGTCCGCCCAGCAGTAAACAGGAGCCCGTCTGATGATTGGCTGCCTGGAGGAGGAGTGGGGCTGCGTCCAAGCTGACAGGAGCCCCGGCCTCCTCAAGGGACCCGCAGGTAGGGTAGGGACCATGTGGTGCCGTGTGTCCTCGCTGAAGGAGAATGGTTCTCTCAAGGGAACCCACCACGGTTTTGGAGACTTCAGGAAGATGTGGGGCCGCTTCCTCGCTGACAGGAGCCCAGCCTCCTAGGCTCCCCGCGTGTGAGTTTTCGGGAAGATGTAGGTCACGTCCACGCTGACGAGCACGGCTCCTCAGGACCCACGGTAGAGTTTTCGGGAGACGTGGGGCTGGGTCTACACTGACAGGATCCCGGCCCTTCTCAGGACCGGCGAGTAGGCTTCAGGTCCCATGTGCGGCCGCGTCCACGGTTGACAGGAACCTGGCTTCCTCAGAACACGCAGCAGGGAGCTCCAGAGATGTGAGGGCATAGTCCCACAGTGACAGGACCCCTTTCGTCCTCCGGATGCTGTCTATGATCAGGAAGCAATGGGGCCACGTCGCCATGACAGGCGTTCCGGCTTCCTCAGGGACCCGCTGAGGGACCCTGGAGGCGCTGTTCGGAGTCACCATCCACCTCAGCAGTGGGCTTACTCCAGTAACGACAAGGTAAGTGTTTGGGGACATTGAGATAGGTTTAGGGTTTAGGGTGAGCAATGTGGTTAGGGTTTTAAATTAATGATATGGATAGTGATCATGGTTATGCGTTCGAGTTTGGTTAGGGTGAGAGATGGGGGAAGGGTCAAGAGTTAGGGATAAGGTACGGATCTTGGGATTGGAAACTTGAGTTAGGGAATGAGATAAGGGTGTGTTACATGATAGGTTATGAGGGTTTAGGGTTCAGTTTAGGGTTAAGGGCATGGGGGAGGGAATAGTTTAGAGATGGGTAGGGGGATGGGGGTTGAAGTTTAGGGTTCAGAGGGTTAAGGCAGGGGTTTGGGCTAGGTTTATGGGTACAATTAGGGATTAGGGTACACGGTTAGGGTTATAGGAAACGAGGTTAGTGTACAGGTTTAGGGATTAGGGTTAGGGTTAGGGAACGGACGTTTAGGGTTTAGATGGTTAGGGTTAGGGTTTGGTTAGGGAAGGGGATAGGGAACTTGTTTGGGGTTGGGTTGGGCTAAGGGAACGTGTTAGGTTTAGGGTTTGGGTGATGGAACGGGTTTAGGTTAGGGAACGGTTAGGGTTAGGGTTAGGGGTTAGGGTTAGCTGGGGTTAGGGTAGGGAGGGGGTTAGGGTTAGGGAACGGGTTGGGGTTTGGGGAAGGGGTTTTGGGGTTTTAGGGTTTTAGGGGGTTTTAGGGTTATTTTTTAGGGGTTTAAATTTAGGGTTATTAGGTTTTTTAAAGGGGTTTTGGGGTTTTTGGCGGGGTTTTTTTTTTTTGGGTTTTTGGGGGTTTGGGGTTTGGGGTTTAGGGCCCTTTTGGGGGGTTTAGGTTTTGGGACGGGTTTTCGGGTTTTGGTTTTTAGGGTGGCGGGGTTTTAGGGAAAACGGGTTTTGGGGGTTTTTGGGTTTAGGTTTAGGGGTGTTAGGGTTTTTTAGGTTTTTGGGGGTTTGGGGTTTAAAGGGTTTGGGGATGGGGTTTTTGGGTTTAAAGGGGTTAAAACTAGGAAAAGGGTTTTTGGGGTTTTACAGTTGGGGTTTTAGGGTTGGGTTTTTCCCGGGGTTAGGGTTAGTTTAGGGTTGGGGGCGGGAAAAGGGGGGGTTAGCAATGGGGGGGGGGGAAAGGGTTTAAAAGGTTTAAAGGGTTCCGGGGTAGGGGTTTGGGGGTTTATTTGTACGAGAAAAGGGTTAGGATTGGGGTTTAAGGGGTTACGGGTTAGGTTTGGGGGTTTAAGGGTTTTTGGGGTCCCGGGTTTTGGGGTTTAAAGGTTTTAGGGTTAGGGTTGGGGGTAGGGGTTTTAAGGGTTTTAGGGTTTTGGGGTTTTGGGGGGTTAAGGGTTTCAGAAAGGGGGGTTGGGGTGGGTTGGGGTTTTTGGGGGTTTGGGGTTTTGGGAAATTTAGGGAAAAGGGTATGGGTTTGGGTTTTTAGGGTTGGGGGTTTGGGTTTTGGTTTTGCGAAAGGGGTTTTTAGGTTTTGGGGTTTAAAGGGCTAGGGGTTCGGCTAAAAATTTCGGGTTTTTGGGGGGTTGGGGTTTTTGGGGGGTTGGGGGTTTTAACGGGTTTTCGGGGTGGGGTAAAAAAAATTTGGGGTTTAGGGTTTAATTGGTTGGGGGGTTTGGGGGTTAGGGTACTGGTGGTGGGGGGTTTGGAGGGGTTGGGCTTTTTGGGGGTTGGGGTTACGGGTTTTTGGGGGGGTTTAGGGGTTTGGGGTTTTACGGGTTAGGGTTTAGGGTTTTTGGGGTTAGTTTTTTAGGGTTGGGGTTAAGGGTTGTTTTTGGGGTTTGGGGGGAAAAAACCGGGTTACGATAGGGGGTTGGGGGGAAAGGTTTTTTAGGGTTTGGTTTTTTAGGGTTAGGGTTGGGTAGGGGTTTTAGGGTTAGGGTTAGCGTGGGGGTTAAAGGAAATTTGGGTTGTTTTTTGGGGTTAGGGTTTACGTTACTGGTTGGGGGTTTAGGGTTTTTAGGGTTTTTACATTTGGGGGTTTAGGTTAGGGTTTTTGGTTGGGTTGGGGGTTTAAGGGAAAAGGGTTTAGGGTTTTTAGGGTGGGGCTTGGGGTTTTTGGGTTTTTGGTTTTAAAGGGTTTTAGGGAAATGGTTGGGGTTTAGGGGGGGGTTGGGGGGTTGGGGGTAAAGGGGGGTTAAAAGGGGTTTGGGTTGGGGTTTTTTGGGGAAAAAAGGGTTTTGGGGTTAAAGGTTTTTAAAAGGGGTTTATTTAGGTTTAGGGGGTTTTTACCTTGGGGTTTTAAGGGTCCCTTTGGGGTTTAATTTGGGTTTAATTGGGTTTAAAGGGTTTTGGGGTGGGTTTTTTTTTGGGGTTCTTAGGGTATTTTGGGGGTTGGTTTAGGGGGGGTTTGGGGTTTAATTTTTGGGGTTTTAGGGGGGGTTAGGGTTCTTGGGGTTTTGCGGGGGGTTAAAAAGGTTTACGGTTAAGGGTTTAGGGGGTTTTAGGGTTTTGGGGTTTTATTTGGAAAAAGGGTTCGGCCCCTTGGGGGTTTAAAGGGGGGCGGGGGTTTAGGGGGGGGGTTGTTTTTAATTGGGTTGGGGTTTTTTAGGGTTTTAGGGAAAAGGGTTTGGGGGGTTTAGGGTT
>NC_054841.1:12807590-12817289 GCF_018345385.1 Vulpes lagopus
TCCTTTTCAAATAACTTAGGATACATTTTCCCAGGACTTGTTCAGAGAACCAGTTCCCCTATGTATGAATCAGTGACCTGAAACCAGACCCAGCATACAGAGAGTCTCCTATTTATTCAACCACCCATCCTTTCCAAAAGAAGTCTATTTGGCTTTATATTGGTAAGGAGACAAGCTCGTACCCACCAGGTTTCAATCTATTGTCCCAGGACCTACCTTTGTTAGTCTTAATGCTGATTTCTCGCGATAGGGCCAAAACAAGCAGTCCACAGTTCTCCTTCATACTTCCCTGCGGACCCTTGGGTTCTCTCCACAGAGTTGAACTGTTACCGAGTCATTGATCGTGTAGGTCAGTCACAGGGAGCAGCATTGCCTTCAAAAACAAAAAGGAGGAAAAAGGAGTTTGGAAGTAATTGGGTCTCACAAATCGTGCGGAGTGCACATTGAAACTGTGTCTATGTTTCTTAGTGCACCTTTTCTCAGAGCCACATCTCTCCTGTTCTTGATGAGGGACAGGAGACGTCTAGGTAGGGAGAAATTTAGGTAGGGGGGCTACCGGATTCAGGCTCACAAAGATCCTAAGGATGGCTCGAGACGTAAGGAAACCAGAAATAAAGAAACAAACGAGGACCACCCTGTCCCAGGTATGGGTAGAGAGGGTCTTTTTGGACAGTCCTCTGTGCCAACAAAGAATAACCAGACTCTTAAAAAGAAGTAAACCATTAAAGAAGAATGAATCACTAGTCCTTACTCAAACCAAGACATCCCAAGAATGAGAGGCCACAAGCCTCCTGATCAGTTCTAAATGAAAAAACGGTCAGTGGAGGCCCATGTGGGCAACCCAGCCTGGGCCCCTCCCACTCCTGAGAGCTTTCTCGTATCTTGCTTAATATACTCCTGTCGCTTTACTTTCTCGTCTTTGTCCCAGATTCATTCTTCTACTCCGTGAGACAAGAACCTGACTTTCTCACTTTCATTCCGCCTGCTGCACTTCTCTTACCCAAGCTCCCTGGAAATTACTTCATTGGCTTAATCCCCATCTCACTCTCCTCCTGCTCATCATCTTTTGATTCTTACCACCATGGCCAACGAACCAAGAGATGCGGGAGGGAGAGAAGACACAGGTGTTAGCCGGGAACTAAGGCAAAGAAATATAGATTAAAATTATATCTGCTTTTTTTAAAAAAAGATTTTGTATTTTACTCATGAGAGACATACAGAGAGAGAGAGAGAGCGAAGGAGAGAGAGAGGAGAGAGAGCAAAGAGGGGCAGGACAGAGACAAGGGAGAAGCAGGCTCCTGCGGGTAGCCCAATGTGGGACCCCACACCTAGGACCCCAGGATCATGCCTGAGCCAAAGCAGATGCTCAGCACTGAGCCACCCAGGCTCATCCCTACCATTACATTTCCTATAACAAACTTGCAGTCCTAAACAAATACTTGAAAACCGACACGAGTGGCATTCTTCAAAGAATTCACAGCTGCCTGGAATGTTAATGCTTTGCTAGGTGGCAAAAGGCAACATTTGTTTGCTTGATAGCAGACCTCCAGGATCCTTGTAAATTCTTTCACAGTGTGTGAAATCTTTTGGAAACTTCTATTATCTCTAGAGGTCCCCACCCCACACGGCAACTTTACACGTTTTATGACCAGGCTCTCACATGATTTTGGATTTTGAAGCTCTTCAGGCCCAGGGGGTCCTGTCCCCATACTTTAATAAAACACCGTCTTGCATGGAAAATGGTCTCAAGGAATTCTCTCTTGACCATCTGGCGCCTGGCCCACAGTAACATCACAGGTACATCTCTGAGTTAATGGCATCGGCACATCAGGAAAGTACAGAAGATTTTTGCCTATTCTTGCATTGTCACATTCCAGAGGGGACATTCCCATCTCTGTTCGATTTGGGTTTTTTTCTCTTCCTGGGATATATAGCTAGCTAGTAGTAGATGATAGAGTGATTAGATTACTGTAGATCGATCCCAGAACATGAATAGATGCTTTATTAAACAAACATAATAACAGGAAAATCTATGTTTCCACTTAATATTATTTATTATTCAAATCGTATTACTGATATATACTAATTATTATGTATAAACAGAACTATAGATTTATATTTAAATATGCAAAATAATATTTCTTATCTAATCTTATACTGTCCATATATAGATCTCCTTATAGAGATAGAGACAAAATGGTTAGGAAATAGATTGTGTGCGAAGAGAGAGGAAATAGATATAGACCTATTAATATGCAGAGGATCTGCTTTCAAATTTATCCAACACCTCTCCTCACAGGCACAGGAACAGCACACACAACATTACTCAAGAGCATTTGGTATGTGGCCATGACAGGGAATAAACACCCTTGAGATGCCATCTCTTCTCCAACTTAAAGGTGTGCAGCAGTTCTCCAAAGAAGACCTCACAGAAGCGGCAAGGCATGCACATGAAAAAAACTGCTCCACGTCACTTTTCATCAGGGAGATAGAAATCAAAACCACAATGATAGATACCCACCTCACACAGTGAGATGGGGGGAATTAACAAGCCGGGAAACAACAAACGTGGGAGAGGATTGTGGAGAAAGTGGAACACTCTTGCATTGTTGGTGGGAATGTGAACTGGTGCAGCCACTCAGAAAAACAGTGTGGAGTTCCTCAAAAAGCTGGAAATGAGCTATACTACAAACCCATCAATTGCACTGCTGGGTTAGTTACCCCAAATGTATGTAGTTAAAATGACTGGACACTTTGCACCCAATGTTCACAACGGCATTGTTAATAGCAAAACTGTGGAAGGAGCCTTGATGTCCTTCACAGATGAATGGATAAAAAGAGGTGGTCTGGGGATCCTGGGCTGGCGCTGCTGGTTTGGCGCCTGCCTTTGGCCCAGGGCAGGATCCTGGAGAAACCCCCCCACGGGATCGAATCCCACGTCGGGCTCCCCGTTGCATGGAGCCTGCTTCTCCCTCTGCCTTTGTCTCTGCCTCCTCTCTGTGGGTGTGATGGTGACTATATAAAAGAAAAATTTTTAAAATTTTTTAAAAATTTAAAAAAAAAGAAGCAGTGGTCTATATATACAATGTTTATTATTTAGCCATCTGCAAGATGAATTACCTACCATTTTCATGGAACATGGAAACTGGAGGGTAATATACGCTGGAATAAAATAAGCCACGTGGAAGAGAAAGGGGAATTATCTACGTTTTCACTCTTATGTCGAATGTAAAGAAACAGTGAAGAGGATCATAAGGGAGGGGAGGAGAAACTGGAGTGGAGAAATTGAGAGGACGGCAGTTGTTATCCCCAAGATTGGGGTAATCCGATGGAGGAAACAGAGGAGCCGACACCAATTGCAAACACGAGGGTTTATTTACAAGCTCATGATGGGTCCAAGTGCTACCCGACCACAGGGAAGCAGGGACTTGGAACCCGAGGACTAAGAGGCGTAGCAGCTTTATAGGGGGCCAGTGGCCCATGGGGACTTACGCAGCAGAAGTGCACAGTCATTGTTGGTCCACCACACAAGTGGCCGATTGAATTACATCTTACCCTATAGTATCCATTTGATGGCTGGCCTATTTACTTTGCTCAGTATTGGCGCACAGGTTTGGTGGGCAAAAGCAGGGTTACAATGGTTTAGAGCTGATTTCCGATTAGGGTTGTGCCCAGCGGCTTGCTAGGGTGGGTGCAGTGCCTTAAGCAATACAGGCAGATTCTGTGGGGGTAATACAGCAGGTGGAGGTGTAGCACAAAAATGGAATCAGTACTGCTTGCTTGTCCAGGCGGTAGGGGATTTTTGTTAAATTTCCGGGTCTCACAGAAGATAAACTACGAGAGACTCCTAACTTCAGGGAAACAAAGGATTGCGGAAGGGGAGGAGTGGGTGGGGGAAGGATAGTGTAACTTGGGGGACGGACATAAGGAGGGCAAGTGATGTGATGAAACACTGGGTTATTATACTACATTGTGAAAATTGAATTTAAATTAAAAATTTTTTTTAATTTAAATTTAAATTTAAAAAAGGTACTGGACGGCTCAGCCGTCCTCAGCAATCATTTATGGAAATGGACTTCTTTAGATCATAAAAGTTACAAATGTGATGGAAAATGGACCTGAAAAACCTCCTTCCCAGTTCACATAATTAAGTATTTGAGAAGCAAAATCAAAGTTCCAGAATGGAAAAAATGCAAAAAACGAGGGAGAGGGAGAAAGAGAAATTAATTCACTTTTTGTGACATTTATTAGTGATGGTCCAAATAAATGACATATTCTGTGATTGTAATTAAAGCAAAGAGTTAATGAACGGTATGGAGACGATCCCCCAACTAACCAGATAAGGAAAACGAGAGAAGACACGAGAAGTTAATGCACACTTGTCAGGGTCACTACGTGGCAAGGGCGCAAAGCCAAGACTCGATTCTGGTTCCAGAGTTCTTTAAACGACCACAACACGTTTAACGTCACAGCTTCAGGCCTCATCTAGAATTAGAGTCACTTTAGCTCAATTAAAACATTCAAACCAAAGTAGTCTCTATTCTGCAGATAGGTACATTTCATGAAGCACCCTAAAAGGGATTGAATTTGGTCTCATGTGCGCCATCAGAGAATACTGCTGATGAATTATTTAAACAAAGGTATTCCGAAAAACAACCTCAGCGTGAGCCTGCCTACCCTTTCACTTTCCAAGTTTCATGCTTCTTTATCTAAATTGCTATATTTTTCAGTAGAGAAGCCAACCTTAACTCAGATTAAGTTTGTCCAAGCCGAGAACTAAGTGCCAGGTTTAATATTTTTAAAACTCAATTTATAAAAATAGTTATACAGAGAATTTCAATGGCAACACACTGATATTTAATCATCTACTCTATAAAAACTAACAGGGGGTAAATCCTCGGAAACCCAGTTGCAGTCGTACCTTTATATGAAAAGTATAAATAGCAGAAAGAGTAACCCAAATTGTCTATTTCACAATGCCTATCTAAACTAGTTATTTCGGGGGAATCCTGGGTGGCCACAGCGGTTTGGCGCTGCCTTTTGCCCAGGGCGCGACCTGGAAGACCGGGATCGAATCCCACGTCGGGCTCCCGGTGCATGGAAGCCTGCTTCTCCCTCTGCTCTGTGTCTCTGCCTCTCTCTCTCTCTCTCTGTGCCTATCTAAATAAATAAAAATTTAAAAAAATAAAATAATAACTAAACTAGTTATGTTCAATGGTGTCTGTCTTGATGCCAACAATCTCTAGTGAAGACTTCTTCTAGGGACCTAGCCTACCACCAATAAGCGTTGTGAACTTGCACAGACAATCCAATCCTCCAGATCTCTCAGCTTTCTTTTCCTGTGCTTCAGCGGAGAGGACCAGAGCTGATGATCCCTCAGTTCCCTCTCAAGACCTGAAATGCTGCTGTGGGGTCCTAAACACTCTATATGAGCAAAAAGACGCGGGGTGTCTTATATATACTCAAATGCTAAAACTATAAACTAACTCTGGAGCATAGATCCTGAAGTATTTTTGGGTTCTCTCCTATGGCGATAGAAAATCCCCAAATCTATATCCCTTTCTATCACAAGCGGTGGGTATATGGGTCACGCCACTATGAAATAATAAATATGTGTGTCGAACAGCATCCGCCCTCATGCTCACTGTTTTTCAAAGCAAAGCAAAGCCCTCAAGGAACTCCATTATTATTTTCTGAGGTACAGTTAACATGTAGAATCCTCAAACTGCCCCTTCCTTTAACCTAAAAAAAATAAAATGTTGGCTGGCCATATTAACAAGCTCTCAGGTTATTCTCTTGCACACTAAACATTTGAGAACCACTGGCTAGGCCACCAAGGAGATGTGATTTACCTTAAAAATACAAAAATTTGAAGTCCATGTCCTTTCCTATTTTCAGATCATAATAAATAAGAAATGAAAACAGCTGAAGATGAGAGGGAGGAGCAAAGATAGGGATGGGGACAGAAACAAAGTGCCAGTCAAATGATATTTACATAAAGTTTGTCTTTCAAAAATTTAGGAACAGACAGAGGACTCCAATACTCATGTAAATATGTTAAAGGCACACAGGGGTGTTAACTGAAAGAGCTCCTGTGGCCAGAAAGAGAGGAGACAATAGAAGCACAAATAGTAGTTTTGGATTATATCCAAGCATAAAATAAAATATCCACGAATCTATATCTAATATTAAAAATTGTAAAAGTAAGAAAGGAGGGCCAAATGGGTGGCTCAAGTCAGTTAGCTTCTGACCTTAGGCTCAGATATGATCCAGGGGTCCAAAGAAAGGCTCCTTGTTCAGCAGGGAACCTGGCTCCTCCTCTCCCTCTGCCCTCTCACTCATGCTTTTTCTCTCTCTCTCTCTCAAATAAATAAATAAACATCTGTGAAAAAGAAACAAACAAACAAACCGAAGAAAGGAAATCTCCCATGTAGAGAAGAATTTCAAACAATTTGTGCAGGACACTTCCACCTCAGTGGATGGCTTTGCTCATCCACTCTTATGTGTGGAATAAACTAGTAACTTCCTTCTACAAATATGTTATGAAAGTGTTAAAATAAATAATAGTAATAAATAATAATAATCACTTTACTATGGAAGGAAAGCTGACAAACACTACCTCAAGCAAGATGATCAGATCGATACCAAGATGATAAATCATGTTGATAGTATCTATCCTTTATTGATATAATAAAGTTGGCACTATTATCTCTGTATATAATCCACAATCACAGTTCAATCAAGAGATAAACGACAGACATTGTCCCAACTGAGGAGAGATTTTACAAATTACCCTACTTTCAAGGTGTTTCAACAACAACAAGGAAAGGCTGAAAAACTGGTCCAATCCAGAGGAGCCTTTTTTAAAAAAGAAAACATGAGGACAAGTGTAATGTGATGTAGGGATGGGACTTCGCAAGAAATAAGGAAATCTGAATAAGTTTGTATGGTCTTTGGTTATGCCAATGATTTTAATATGATTCATTAGCCTAATATTTGTACCGTACTAATATAGATATCGTAATTGGAGACATCGAGTGCGAGTGCCATGGAGAAATTCTCTGTATGTCTTTCGATTCCCTGTTAATTCTTTGGTTTTTTTTCTAATAAATAAGATTTATTTTGAAAATTGAACTTAAATGAATCAAGGCTCAAAGTGTGAAGACACTTTTGAGAATAGTTTAATTAATTGTTTGCCATATTCTTATAACAGTTCCTTCGATGGGAACAAAGTAACGAATTTTATATAGAAGGAAAGAAAAACACTTAAGAACACGTATAATGACTCTCTCAACTGAAAAGGCAGGATAGGATAATAAATAGCAAAAATCAGATATAAATACTTCTTTTATATATTAGACACCATATTGAAGTGCATTTAAAATTAGGCAATGCCTAACATTTATTTCCTTGACATTTGTCTCAAAGAGTTCACAGGCTTCAGTGGCAGTTAAAAAAATGATCGTGTATGAAATTTTATTAAACAGATTTACTGGGAAATTACTGCCCAGATAATACTTTTATTTTGATTTTTATTCAGTTCCTTCTAATCACTGAGCCTTTTTTAGTTAGAGCTTTCAAACTATAGCAAAACGCCTTAGAAGGCCAATTTTTAAGTTGCTATTATAATACCCTAATGAATCATGTATCGTTTTCTTCACTCAGATATGGCACACGTAGGCGCCCTGATAAAATACTGATGAGTGAATGGATATAAAAATTGCTTTTTATCTTCATTCAGCAATTTCATTTCTATCTTGGATCCTTTCATGTTCTAATGTTTATCAACATAACTCAAGAAGCGTTAGGGATCCAGTAATTATTAAGTATATGGTGCATACCTACTATGTGCCGGTGCTTTGCTTGGAATACCAAGTTAACCAGACACAGATGCCAGTGCTATTGCCCTCAGGCCTTGCTGGTGGGAGAGACGGATACTAACCAAAAAGTGACAGAGAAAGACAACTAGACAAGATTTTAGTTAGCCAATACAAAGAAAGCGTAAATATACAGCTTACACTGTACATATATAAGAAGTCTTAGTCTAACTGGGGCCGCAGAGAAGATAAACCAGAGAAAGCAACATTTATTTTAAGACATAGGAAATGAGAAGGTAAGTGGTGGAAGGAGAACTTATGAGGAAAAAGGAAGGTTTCTGCCTCTGAATTGTAGGGCTCTGGGGCAAGTTCCCTTGAGTTAGGCTCTGAACCTTCTTTTTCTCTGCCAAAACTGTGACCAGTAATAATGCCTGTAGCATAGAGCTCTAATGACTAAAGAGTTGGACTTTATTTGTACATTACCTAGGACGTTAGGAAGTACTTAATAAAATTTTGTGTGGCCCCATAACAGCCCTGGAAGTCAAGGCTTCCTGATTCGAATCCACTTAACTAGCGTTTGACCTTGGAAAGATGATTTTCTTTCCTATCCTTAGGTGGGCCCCTCAAGATAACAGTACCTGCCCATAGGGTTGTTGGCGGATCCCAGGAGTTCTTTTATGTGAAGAATGACACAATTCTTGGCACATAATATGTGCCATATGGAATGTTAATTATATTAGCAATAAAGAAATCCATACCAAACAGTCCAATGAGGTGTTCAGAAATTATTCTATGCTTTTAAGGCAATTGAAATTCAAAATGAAACCTAAGTGCCTGTCCGTGTTTACTTAGCTAACCAGTTTCCATTATTCTGAAACCAAACACACAATTTCTGATTCCTAACCTTACTCCAAGAGCCTCCTCAAGCCCGAGGAAAAATTGCCTGTCTTGGGACTCAGGGAAAGGAATCATTCACTTATTAATATGACCATTGGTAATAATGTCTCTCGGTTTCTTTCCAAATCATAAAGATGCATTTCCGGATGAGTGGAACTGAGAAGCTGTGAAGAAAGAGATGAGAAACCCTCATCCCCTGAATTACTTGTGTCAGGAATATTTTAACCATGTACCCGGAATAGTAAATTATCTGAATTAACGGAAATAGGTCTGCAAGATTGGAATCTGCGCATCAGATGGGACGAGAAAAAACGTTTGACCGCTCTACTTCTTTTAAAGACAAAGGGAGCTTTTTCTATGTACAAAGAGTCAGTGGTCAAGATAGCCTTAGGGAATAAGAGTCTGCAGCCATCCAATCCCGCTGGAACAGCCGGGAAGCCCCAATCCAGGTTTCCTGATTCCCAAATCTCCTGGGGCCTGATCCCCAAACTTGTGCCAAGCTGAGGTCAACTGCAATTACTCTCTTAGGAGCTCCGGGGGAAGGAGGAAAGGAGCAACAATAGGATGGGATGGGACGCCAGAGGCAAGAATATTAAGGCCATTCCACTTTAAGTAGCGCACGTCAGTCATCTCAGGCCCCCTGGGAAAGAGAGCTGAAATTTACATTACTTCGTCACGCAAAAAAACAAAAATTTACAGCTTAATGTCCTTAGGAGCCCCACATTAGATAAGAACTGAGCCCAGGCCAAGGGCAGGAAGCCCTTATTAGAATGAGAAAAGAGCTCAATGCCCTTTGAAGGCCCCATTGCAAAAGGTAAACAGAACTTGAGGAATTGCTCAAGCCCTTCTGGAGGTCCCAGGACCAGCCCTTAAAACTAAGCTAAAACCAACTCGGGGTCCAAAGTCTTGCTCCACTGTGTCGGGAATACTTGGACACAAGCTCGAGCTTGTAAATAAACCCTCTGTGTTTGCATCAGTGTCAGCT
>NC_054841.1:12817389-12828786 GCF_018345385.1 Vulpes lagopus
AAACTGGTAACTCTGGTGTCCACCGGGCCTCCCCTGGACCGGTGAATCTGGTCCCCACTTGGTCCTCAAGGACCTGGTGACTCTGGTCCTGGGGTGGGCATCATTGGAGAAGGGTTTAAATGTGTTCCCCCACCTGGACTCACCTCGACCTGTAACTCTGGCCCCTTACCTGGGCCCCACCGGACCTGGTGATTCTGGTCTGCACCTGAGACAAACCCTGATCGGGTTTGACTCTGATCCCCTTTCTGGGCCTCACCTGGCCCCTTTTAAACTCTGGTCCTCACAGGGAAATTTTGGGTCCTTGTTCCGGTTCCACAACTGAGCCTCCCCTTTGGGAAACCAGGTGACTCTGGTCCCCCTCTGGGTCTCACCCTGACCTGGTGCCCTGTGAACCCACTTTTGGCCCCCCCCCCCCTATTTGGGACCTTCTGACTCTGGTTGCCACTGCCCTCACTCGAAATGTTGCTCTGGTTCTTTCAAGGGCCTCCCCTATACCTGGTGATTCGGGTCCCCACCGGGGCCCTCACGTTGCCTGGTGAGTCTGGTCCTCACCCGGGCCTCATCGGCCTGGTGACTCTGGTCCCCACCGTTGACCTCCTCCGGGAAACCTGGTGACTCTTTTTCCCAAAACATGACCCTCACCGGGAATCTGGTGACTCGGGTTTCCTCAGTTTTGGAAACACCGGGACCGGGTTAAACTCCCCGTCCCCAACTTTGACCTAACTCAGACCTGGTGAATCTCGTCCCCACCTAGGCCTCACCTAGACCTGGTGACTCTTGTCCCCAGCTATGCCTCAATTCGACCTGATATTCTAGGCCTCACGTGGGCCCTCACATGGACCGGACTCAGCTGATATAGTGGCTCTGATTCCCACATGGGGCGCACTCTGATACTGGTGACTGTGGTCTCCTTCTATGCACTCACCAGGACCTGTGATTCTGATCCCCATTGGCCTTGCATGGCTCTAATGACTCTGGTCCTCACGTAGGCATCATTGGGACCTGATACTCTATTCCACACCTGGGCCTTTCACTTTGACCGGGGACCTCTGGTCCACTCTGGGCCTCAACTAAACTGGTTACTCTGGTCCCCCTCTGGACCTCACCCTACCTTTTGACTCTGGTTCCCCCCGCCCCCCCCGGGCTTTCACTGGACCTGGTGAATCTGGTCTTTACCTGTTCCTCACCCTGGACCTTGTGACTGTGGTCCCCACCTGGGTCTCACACTGGACTTGGTGAATCTTGTTGCCACCTGGCCTTACCTGGACCTGTGTACTGTGGTCCCCACCTGGGTCTCACCTGGATCTGGTGGCTCTGGTTCCCATATGGGCTTTCCTGGACCTGGTTCCTGGGTCTCCTTCTGCCTCACCTGGAACAAAATGACTCTCATGGTAAATAAGTAAAATCTTAAAAACAAAAACAAGAGAAAGGACAAAGGCATACGATCCTCTCAAGAGTTGCAGAAAAAGCTTGACAAAATACAACATAAAAAGCATAGTGGGTAAGTAAAAGGGAATATATAGGGAATGGAGAAGAAATGTTGGGAAATATCAGAAAGGGAAACAGAACATAAAAGACTCCTAACTCTGGAATGAACTAGGGTGGTGGAAGGGGAGGACGCGGGGGGTGGGGGTGAATGGGTGACGGCACTGAGCGGGGCACTTGACGGATGAGCACTGGGTTGATTTCTGTATGTTGGCAAAGTGAACACCAATAAAAAATAAATTTATTATTTTTAAAAAAAAGGATAGTGGGTTTTATTTTTTTTATTTTTTTTTCAGCATAGTGGGTTTTGAGGAAACGTATATCAACAGAATAAAGGCCATGTAGGAAGGCCCGTAGCTGACATCATCCTCAAGGGTGAAAACTTGAAATCGTCTCCCCTAAGAGCAGAACAGCCAAGGAAGTCCCCTCTTCAGCACTGGAAGTCCTAATCGTAGTCAACAGACAGGAAACAGAAAAGTTCCAGCACATCCTGAAGGGGGACATCACACTGTCCCAAATTTTCTGAAGAGTGGTATTAGAAACAGGAAACCCGACAGACTCCACCAAAAACTGTTAGAATTAATGAGTGAATTCCTTAAAGTTGTGGACACAAAATGAACAGAGATCAGTAGCCTATGCTGTGTCCCGACAATGAGCAAAAAATCAGGAAGGAAATTCAGGACATGACTCCCTTATCAGGAGCATCCAAAAAAAAAAACAAAATAATTGACTGAACCAAGGAGACCTGCAAGACTTGTACACTGAAAATTACAAGACTTTGGGAGACATCCTGGCTCGTGGGGTCAGAGCCTTCATCTTGTTAAAATGTCCACAGTTCCAGAAGCCACCCGCAGTTCCAATGTCATTCCTATCAAAATCATGGTGGCCATTTGCTTCAACGGATGGAACTGGAGGGTATTATGCTGAGTGAGATAAGTCAATCGTAGAAGGACAAACAGTGTATGTTCTCATTCATTTGGGGGAATATGAATAATAGTGAAAGGGAATATAAAGGAAGGGAAAAGAAAGTTGGGAAATATCAGAATGGAGACAGAACATAAAGACTCCTAACTCTGGAAACGAACTAGGGTGGTGGAAGGGGAGGAGGGCGGGTGTTGGAGGGGAATGGTGACGGGCACTGAGGTGGACACTGACGGGATGAGCACTGGGGTTTTCTGTATTTTGGTAATAAACACCAATAAAAGTTAATTAAAAAAAACAAAAAACAAAACAAAATCATGGTGGCCGATTTTTAGAAATAGAAAAAGCACTCCTAACATTTGTCCGCCCCCACAAATGACCCTGGACAGCAAATCAGTGTTGGAGAAGCAGACAGAGCTGGACGCAGCACTTTCTTATATTTCAAACGATGTCACAGAGACACAGGATAAAGCAGTGTGGTTCTCGGCCCCTGGCTGGCTCCGTTGGTTAAGCATCTGACATCTTGACTCACCCCTGGTCTTGATCTTGGGGTCATAATACTAGGCCTGTGCTGGCTGTGGACGAGGCATGGAGCCTACTTAAACAACCAAACCCACAGGGGTGTGTTCTGGCATGCGAAGGAGCAGAATAGAGAGCCTGGAAGAAAATGCACTCTGATACAGTCCAACTGATTTTTTAACTTAATTTATTTAAACCCAATTAATTAACAGTATAGTGTATATACTTTCAGAGATAGACTTCAGGGATTCACCATTGGAGATAACACCAGTGCTCATGACATCACATGCCCTCCTTCATGCCCGTCCTACCAGTTACCCTGTCCCTCCCTCCAGCGACCCTCAGTTTGTTTTCCTGTGATTGAGTCTCTTTTCCTCCATCTCTGTTTCATTTTATTGTTTTTCCTTCCCTTCACAGATTCCATCTGCTTTGCTTCTTTAATTTCACCTATGAATGACACCATACGGTCATTTTCTTTCCTTACTAAATTTCACTTAAAAATGATCCCTCTAGTTCTATCCACGTCATTGCAAATGGCAAGATTTCCTTCTCTTGATACTGAGTAACATTCCTATCATCTATCTATCAAATCATCAAATTCCCATTATCTATCTCCCATCCTCTTTATCCATCATCTGTCGAAGCACGAGCTCCTCTCACAGTGTAGCTACTGTGGACCCGCCTGCTGTGGACATTGGGTGCAGTTGTCCCGGAGTCTCACTGCATCTGTATCTTCGGAGTGAGCTCCAGGCCGAGCACCTGCTGGTCGCAGGGCGGCTCTATTTGTAACTTCCAGAGGAGCCTCCACACTTTTTCCCCAGGGTGGCTGCACCAGCCCGCGGTCCTGCCCACAGTGGAGACGGTTGAGTGATTTTTGTAGGACGTGGTAAAAGTCTGGTCCACATTTCATTTTGCGTCCTGTGGCTCCAATTCATCGTCCTTAAGTATTTCTGAGAAAGCCGGGTGTTGGCTCCGTTTCATAGAAACGTTTCCGAAGCTCACAGCCTCAGCTGAGCCTGGAAGGGGGCAGGTGTGGCCCCGGGCGCAGGACAAACCGCCTCCTGCACGGCCTCTTGCAGTGCCTAAGCATCCCGCAGGGGGCGCCCGACCCCAGAGGGCCGCCCAAGGATCGCGCAGGGCGCAGTAAGTCCTCGTCCGCTTGCACTAACAGGACCAGCGTGCTGGGGAGGCCTGAGGAGGAGGTGGGTCGCGTCCACGCTGATGAGCCGCAGCCTCCTCAGGACCCGCAGTGAGGCTTCAGGAGGACATTGGGCCAACGTTCACGCTGTCAGGAGCCCCGTCTCTCCTCAGACCCGCGGTGAGGCTTCAGGAAGATGTGGGCCAACATCCACGCAGACAGGACCCCTGGGCCACCTCAGGAACCGCGGGAGGTTTCAGGAAGATGTGGTGCCGCGTCCACTCGGGCCCAGGAGCTCCCAGGCCCCTCAGGACATAAGTTGAGGGGCTTCTGGAACCTGGGGCCACATCCACGGTGACAGGAACCCCGATGTCCTAAAGAACACCAGGTGACGTTTTGGGAGGACGTGGGGCCACATCCACACAACCAGACGCCGACTTCCTCAGGACCCCCGTGTAGACTTCGGGAAAATGGAATGCGTCCATGCGGACAGAAGACCCCCACCTTGTCAGGGCCTGCGGTGAGGCCTAAGAAAGATTTTGGGTGCCGCATCCACACTGACAGGAGTCTCCGACCTCCCTCAGGACCCACTGTGAAGGTTTGGGAAGATTTGGGGCCACGTCCATGCAGACAGGAGCCCCCAGCCTCCTCAGGTCTTATGTGAGGCTTGAGGAAAATGTGGGGCCATGTCAACACTGACAGGACCCCCGTCCTCCTCAGGACCTGCACTTTGGCTTTTGGGACATATGTGGCTGCGTCTATGCTGAAAGGAGTCTACAGCCTCCTCAGGACCCGCGTGAGTTCCGGGGACGTGGGCCATGTCCAGGCTGACGGAGCCTCCGGCCTCCTGAGGACCCTCTGTGAGGCTTCCAGATGATGTGAGACCTAGTCCACAGTGACAGGAGACCCGCGTCCTCAGGAAACCCCCCACTGACTATGACTCAGGAACACTGGGGCCGCGTCTGCACTCACAGGAGCCCGGCTTCCTCAGGACCCCCTAGAGGACTCTGGAGGCGCCGTTGGGGCCACGTCCACATCAGAAGGGACTCCTCAGAACCACAGGTAAGTGAATGGGTAGAATGAATGGTAGGGTCAGGGAGGGTAGACAGTTGGTGGTTAGGCTTAGGTTAGATGTTAGGGTTAGTGTTTATGCTTATGGTTACGGATTAGAGGTTAGGTGGGGATAATTGTAAGGGTCAGTGGTTAGGAGTTAGGATGGGGGTTAGGATTAGGCATAGTGGTTAGGGTTAGGGACAGGGTTTAGAGTTAGGGTTAGGGTTTAGGCTTTAGGGATTAGGGCAGGAGGTAGGAGTTTGGGGTTAGGTTATGCTTAGAGTTAGGGTTGGGCTTAGTTTGCAGTTAGGGTTAGGGGTTAGGGTGTGAGTTAAGGTTGGGGTTAAGGTTAGGGGTTAGGGGTTTAAAATTAGGCTAGTTTAGGTTAGGGCAAGGTTCGGATTAGGATAGGGTTTGGGGTAGTGTTAGGGTTAGTGTTTAGTTAGGGGTTATGTTGGGGTTAGCTCAGAGTCAGGGTCAGGGTACATTTGGAAAAGGGTAAGAGATAGGTTAGGGAGTTGGTTTTTTTTTAATGTATGTACCTGATATATTTCTTATTTTTACTTCATGGTACTTTAATTGTGTTTCCTATTTTGGGATTTAGAATCTTTTAACAAGCAGGTGAAATAATCTGGTGGGTTTTTTTTTGGGAGGGCAGTTGTTATTGTTTTCTTGGTTTTTCTTTTTCTTCCTTTTCTGAAAAAATAATGAGATAAAAAATTAAAAGAAAGCAATTAATAAAAAAGAATCAAAGTAAATAAATGAAAATAAAGCCCAAAGTACAAAGGAAGCTAGACCCTACTTTCCAGGCAGAGCTGAAGCTCTGCAGCTTCCGTGGTCCGACCACTTGGTGTCAGCGATGGTCTTGCGGGTCTGGGGATGGCCATGGGGCTGATTGTCAGCTGCGCATGTGCCTGGGAGATGCACCTGTGGATCAGAGGCGGCGTGGGGGTCAGCGCCTCTGGCCTCCAGGGGGCGGCGCTGTGCTGCTATCTGATACTCAGCGCTGGAGGGCGTGATGCGGGTTAGTCCTCTGGCTCTGGGCTGAGCATCCCACCCCCCAGTCAGCAGAAGAGCCCCCAAGCCCCCGGGTCTCCGCCGCTTCTCTCAGAACCCTGCCTTCACTCTGCCTGCGTCCGAGCTTCTTTTGGTTTTGTTTTTTATCTCAGACTGTTGTGCCCAAGATTGTGAATCCAAGAAACCACCCAGAAGCCGACACTGATGCAAACACAGGAGGGTTTATTTACAAGCTCGAGCTTGTGTCCAAGTATACCCGACACAGCGAGCAGAGACTTGGACCCCGAGGTGGGTTTTAGCTTATTTTTTAGGGTGGTCTGGGGACCTCCAGAAGGGCTTGAGCAATTCCTCAAGTTCTGTTTACATTTTGCAATGGGGCCTTCAAGGGCATTGAGCTCTTTTCCATTCTAATAGAGGCTTCCTGCCCTTGACCTGGCTCACTTCTTATGCTAATGTGGGCTCTCTAGGACATTAAGCTGTAAACTTTTGTTTTTTTGCTGTGACTGAAGTAATGTAAATTCAGCTCTTCTTCCCAGGGGCCTGGGATGACTGGACGTGTGCTACTTAAAGTGGAATGGCCTTAATTTTCTCGCCTCTGGGCGTCCCGTCCCATCCTATGTAGCTCCTTCCTCCTTCCCCGGAGCTCCTAAGAGAGCAATTGCAAATGACCTCCAGCTTGGCAGCATGTGTTGGGGGACAGGCCCAGGATTTGGGATCAGGAAGACCTGGATTGTGGCTTCCCGGCTGTTCAGCGGGATTGGATGCTGCAGACTCTTATTCCCTAAGGCTATCTGACCACTGACTTTGTATATAGAAAAGCTCTCCTTTGTCTTTAAAAGATGAAGAGCGAGTCAAAGCGTTTTTTTCTCTGCCCATCTGATTGCTCAGATTCCAATCTGAGACATATTTCCTGTTAATCAGGATAATTTACTATCCAGTAGTAGTATGGTTAAAATATTCTGACAACAAGTAATTCAGAGGTATGAGGGTTTCTCATCTCTTTCTTCACAGCTCAGTCACTCATCAGGAAATGCATTTTTTATGATTTGGAAAGAACCGAGAGACATTATTACCAATGGTCATATTATTTATGTGAAGGATTCTTCCCTGAGATCCCAAGAAGGCAATTTTTCCTCGGCTTGAGGAGGCCTCTTGATGAGGTTAGAATCAGAAATTGTGTGTTTGGGTTTCAGATAATGGAACTGGTTAGCTAAGTAAACACGGACAGGCACTTAGGTTCTTTTGAATTTCAATTGCCTTAAAAGCTATAGAATAATTTCTAAACACCTCATTGGACTGTTTTAGGATTTCTTTATTGCTAATATAAGTTAACATTCATAATGGCACATATTATGTGCCAAGAATTGTGTCATGCTTCACATAAAAGAACTCCTGGGATCCTCCAACAACCCTATGGGCAGGTACTGTTATCTTGATGGGCCAACTAAAGGGTAGGAAGAAAACATCTTGACCAAGGTCAAACAGCTAGTTAAGTGGATTCGAACTCAGGAAGCCTGACTCCAGGCTGTTATGGCCACCAGAAAATGTTTATTAAGTACTTCCTAACGTCCTAGGGAATGTACGAATAAAGTCCAACTCTTTACTCATTAGAGCTCTATGGCACAGGCATTATTACTGTCACAGTTTTGCAGAAAAAGAAGAAGTTCAGAGCCTAAGCTCAAGACTTGCCCAAGCCCTACAATTCAGAGCAGAAACCTTCCTTTTCCTCATAATATCTCCTTCCACCACTTTACCTTCTCCTTTCTCTATGTCTTAATATAAATGTGCTTGTGGTTATCTTCTCTGAGGCCCCATTAGACTAAGCCTTCTTATATTGTACTTGTAGTAAGCTGTATATTTACCTTTATAAATTTGGCTACTATAAATCTTGGGCTAGTTGTCTTTCTGACACTTTTTGTTAGTATCAGTCTCTCCCACCAGCATGGCCTGGAGGGAGATAGCACTGCATCTATGTCCCGGTTAACTTGGGATTCTAGCACCTTGCACAAAAGTAGGTATCACCAAATACTTAATAAATTACTGGATCCCTAACCTTCTTGAGTTGATGTTATAAACATTAGAACATGAAATGGACCAAGATAAGAATGAAATTGCTGAATGAAAATGATAAAAGCAATTTTATCCATTCCCCATCATTTAGTATTTTATCAGGGCCTACTGTGTGCCATATCTGAGCGAAGGAAAACGATACTGATTCCATTAGGTATTATAATAGCAACTTAAAAATTGGCCTTCAAGGCATTTGCTATAGTTGAAAGCTCTAACTAAAAGGCTCAGTGGTTATGAAGGGAAATGAATAAAATCAAAATAAAGTATTTATCTGGCAGAATTTCCAGTAAATCTGGTTTAATAAAAATTTCACACAATCATTTTTTAACTGAACACTGAAGCACTGTGAACTCCTTTGGAAGACAAATGTCAAGGAAATAAATGTAGGCATTGCTAATTTTAAATGCACTTGCAATATGGTTCTAATATAAAAGAAGTATTTTTATCTGATTTTTGCTATTTATTATCCTTTCCTGCATTTCAGGTTGAGGGCATTATACGTGTTTCTAAGGGTGTTTTTTCTTTCCTTCTGATATAAAATTCTTACTTTGTTCCCATCGAAGGAACTGTTTAAGAATAAGGGAAAAATTAATTAAACTATTCTAAAGTGTCCTTCACACTTGGAGCCTGATTCATTTAAGTCAATTTTCAAATAAAACTTATTTATTAAAAAAAACCCCAAAGATTTACAGGAAATTGAGAAACAGTACAGAGAATTCTCATGCCCTCGCACTCGATGCCCCCCAATTATCGATATCTTATAAGTACGGTAACAGAATTTAGCTAATAATCAATATTAAAATATTTGCATTAACCAAAGACCATACATACTTTATTCAATTTCCTTATTTTTTTGCTAATTTCCCACCCCTACATCACTTTACAGTTATCCTCATGTTTTCTTAGCTTCTCTGGATTTGGACATTTTTTTCCAGCCCCTTTTTGTTGTTGAACACCTTGAGAATTTGGGTATTTTGAAAAACCCTCCCCATTGGGACATGTCTGTCGTTTTACTCTTTATCTGTGGATTGTGGATTTAACAGAGATATACTTCCATCTTTATTAAATCATAAAAGGATAGAAAAATATCAACAAAAAAATTTTTTTTTTATCAGTCTTGGTACCCTATCTGAAAAAAAAAAAAAAAACTTTTTTGAGAGTATGTTTGTCCACTTTCCCATAGTAAAGTGATTATTTTATTATTATTTATTTAACTTTTTCAAAACCCTTTTTTGTAAAGGAAGTTACTATGTGTTTTCCACATCATAAAGTGATGCGCTATGCTCATCCACTTGAGGGTGGAATGTCTGCACAAATTGTTTGAAATTCTTCTACATGGAGTTTTTCTCTTTCTTCGTGTTTGTTGTTTGTTTCCTTTCACAGATGTTATTATTTATTTGAAAGAGAAGGAGAGAAAGCATGAGCGAGAGGGTAGAGGGAGAGGAGGAGCGGGTTCCCGCTGAACAGGAGCCTGCCTTGAACCTGGATCATGATCTGAGCCAAAGGCAGAAGTTTAAACTGACTGACCACCCATTTGGCCCCTCTTTCTTTCTTTTACAATTTTTAATATTAGTATAGATTCGTGGATATTTATTTTATGCTTTGGTTATAATCCAACACTAAATTTTTTGTTGCATTATGTCCCCTTCTCTGGCCAGGGAGCTCTTCATTTGACACCTGTGTGCCTTAAAAATTTCCATTAGTATGGATTCATGTCTGTTCCTAAATTTTGAAAGACAAACTTTATGTAAATATCATTTTTGACTGGCACTTTGTTTCTGTCCCCATCCCTATCTTTGCCTCCTTCCCTCTCTCATCACTGTTTTCCCTTTCTTATTTATTATGATCTGAAAAAAAGGAAAAGGGCATGGGATTTAATTTTGCTATTTTAAGGTAAATCACTTCTCCTTGGTGCCTAGCCAATGGTCTCAAATGTTAGTGTCAAGAGAATAACCTGGAGAGCTTTTTAATATTCCACCAACATTTTTTAAATTTTTTTTAGGTTTAAAAGGGAAAGGGGGGGGTAGATTCTACATGTTAACCGGTCCCCTCAGAAAATAAAAAATGGAGTTCATTGAGGGCTTTGCTTTGCTTTGAAAAGCATTTAGCCTGAAAGGGGAATGGCTGTTCTGACACACATATTTAATTATTTCTAGTCCTTGGACCCATATTACCCACCGCTTTTGGGTAGAAAGGGATATAGATTTGGGGATTTTTCTATCGCCATAGGAGAAAACCTAAAATACTCAGGTCTATGCTAAAATTAGTTTTATACTTTAAATTTGAGTATTATAAGATCCCCCCGCTTTTGTGCTCATTATAGAGTGTTTAGGACCCCACAGCAGCATTTCAGGTCTGAGAGAACTGAGGAATCATCAGCATCTGGTCCTCTCCTCTAGGCACAGGAAAAAACTGAGAGTTCTGGAGGGTTGGGTGTCCAAGTTCACACGCTTATTGGTGTAGAGCAAGACTGAAGAAAGGTCTTCCTAAAAATTGTTGCTTCAAGACAGACACCATTGAACATAACTAGTTTAAAAATAGGCAATTTTTGAAATAGACAATTTTGGGTTACTCTTTCTGCTTTTATACTTTTATATAAAGGCTAAAAAAAAAAAAATGCATCTAGGTTTCAGGATTACCCCCTTTTGTTAGTTTAAGAGTAGATGATGTAAATAACAGTGTTTGCCATTTGAAATTTCTGTTTAACTATTTTAAATTTTATTTTAAAATATTAAACCTGGCACTTTTTCTCGGGTTGGGCAAACTTAATCTGATAAGGTTGGCTTCTCCCGAAAATATAGGCAATTAGATATAGAAGCATGAAAACTTGGAAAGGGGGAAAGGGGGAGGGGCAAGGGCTTTTGCTGAGGTTGTTTTTCGGGAATACCTTTTTTAATTTAAATTTATCAGGCAGTATTCTGATGGCGCACATGAGACCAAATTTCGAATCCCTTTTAGGGTTTCTTCATGAAAAAGTAACTATCTGGCAGAAAAAAAGGGAAAATACTTTGGTTGAATGTTTTTTTGACTAAAGTGACCCAATTCCCAGAAAAGCCTGAAGCTGTGACGTTTAAAGTGTTGTGGCGTTTAAAGAACTCTGGACCAAATTGGGGTCTTGGCTTTGCGCCTTTCCCCCCTGTGAATTACTGAGGGAAATGTTTCATTACTTCTCATGTCTTCTCGGTTTCCTTATC
>NC_054841.1:12828886-12833702 GCF_018345385.1 Vulpes lagopus
AGGTCCCAGCATCCTCAGTTAGGCGCCAGAAGATGTTGTGTAAAGATGTGGAAGTGCAGGATTCTCCTTAAGTGTATCTGATCTCAATACAGACATTGACAAACGTTCTTGTTCAAAGAAAAGTGGTAGTCGTTGTAGCACCATTAATAAGTGTCTTCCAGACATCTGCCTGCAAAGCATACACACTTCTGAGAGTTGAGCTTATGGACTGTCTTCCAATCCTGCTGAGGTACACCGCGCTCTAGGGGCCAAGCCCCGATGCGTGCCTTGAATTGTGGTGAGAGGTTAAGTGGAAAGTCCCGGCCACAAGACTAGTGCATTCAATCCTCTACTAGCTGTTTCCTAGATTTCCTTTGTAAGCCAGGTGCTACATCCTAAGTTCATATGAGAGAACCAGCTGATCGCCTTGTCAAAAAGCAATTTACTTGGAGAGTTGAGCTGACCTCAGTGCCTCAAAGTTGCACACTGCCTGCAGAAGGAGTTCCAACACATCTGCACCTGAGCCGTTTCTCAGAGTTTGTGAGACGCAAGTGGAATAAGCAGACTGGAATGGGGTCTCAGCTGTAGTGAAGTGGTATTCTGGGTCCTCTTGGCTTAGCGTACTGTAGTTCTCAGGGCCCTAAGAAGCAGTAGTTGAAAGCTGGTTGTAGGCATGTTCCTTGTGCGAGCTGAGTCAGGCAGGGACCCTCCCGCATCCTACTGCACGTGACATAGGTCCCAGGCAATCCTTATGTTAGGCGCTGGAGAGGTTGTGTGAAAAGCCTGCGGGAAGTGACAGGACTGTGCTAAGTGAATCTGAGTCCAATACAGACATTGCAAACACCTTGATCAATGAGAGTGTAGCATGGTCCTTGCCCATCAATAAGTCCTTCCGACATCTGCCTGCAAAGGATACACGCTTCCGCGAGTTGAGGCTTATGGACTCTCCCTTCCCACATCCTGCCTGCCAGTACACCGGCTCCTAAACAGAACCTTAGCCCCGATGCGTGACTGAAGTGTTGTGAGAGTAAGTGGAAACTCCCGGCAAGAAGACTAGTGCATCAATGTCAAATCAGGATTTCTACTATTTCCTGTGTGAGCCAAGTGCTGCATCCTAAGTGCCATCCCAGAGAAGCTAGCTGAACGCCTTTTCCAAAGCAACTTAATTCGGAGAGTTGAGCTCACCCTCAGTCCTCACAGTTGCATAATTGCTGCAAAATAGTGTTTCCAACATCTGCACAGAGCTGTTTGTCAGAGGCTTGTGAGCCGCAAGTAGAATAAGCAGGTCGTGGATGGTGTCTCGCTGCAGTGGAGTGGTATTCTGGGAACCTCCTGTCATAGAATACTAAAAAAATAAAAAAATGCTAAGTTTCATGCCCTAGTTACGCAGTAGTTGAAAGCTGGCTTGTACGCAAGCTTCCTTGTGCGAAGCTGATGTCAGGGCAGGACCCTCCCGCATCTGGACTACCCGTAGACATAGGTCCCAGCATCCTCATAGTAGGCGCCAGAAGAGGTTGTGGTAAAGCATGTGGAAGTGACAGGATTCTCTCAAGTGTATCTGATCTCAATACAGACATTGCAAACGTCCTTGTTCAATGAGAGTGTAGCTCCGGTCTAGCACCATCATAAGTGTGTTCCCAGAAATCTGCACCAAAGCATACACACTTCCGAGAGTTGAGCTTATTGACTGTCCCTCCCACATCCTGCCTGCCGGTACGCGCCTCCTAAAAAAAAACAGGCCTGTCCCCAATGCGTGCCTGAAGTGTTGTGAGTGGTAAGGTGGAAAAGTCCCGGCCACAAGACTAGTGCATCCAAGCTCAATCTTAGCCGTTTCTTGTATTTCCTGTGTGAGGCCAGGTGCTACATCCTAAGTGCCATAGAGAGACGCTAGCTGAACGCCTTGTCCAAAAAGCAACTGACTTCGAGAGTTGAGCTCACCCTCAGTCCCTCACCAGTTGCACACTGCTGCAGAAATTAGTTTCCATCATCTGTAAAACAAAAAAAAAATATGCACCAGAGGTTTGTCAGAGGACTTGTGAGAGCAAGTGGTATAAGCAGATTGGAGGGTGTCCCAGCTGCAGTCGGAGTGGTATTCTGGATACTCTGGCTTAGGAACACTGTTCTACCTTCTCTGTGTGCTAGGACCGCAGCTAGTTGAACGCTGGTTGTAGGCATGCTTCTTGGTGGGAGCTGAGTTAGTGCAGGGCCTCCCGAAACTGACTGTTCGTAGGACATAGGTCCAGCTTACTCATGTTAGGCGATAGAAGAGGTTGTGGGAAAAGCATATGGAGTGAGCGGATCCTCCTCAAGTGTATTGAATCTCAATACAGACATTGCCAACGTCCTCGTTCAATGAGTGGTAGCTCGGTCATAGCACCATTAATAAGTGTCTTCCAGACAATCTGCCTGCAAAGCATACACACGTTCCGGTGTTGAGCTTATGGACGTCTCTCCCACATCCTGCCTGCAGGTACACCGCGTCTAAGGGGCCAAGCCCGTGCGTGCCTGACGTGTGGTGGAGGTAAGTGGTATTTCCCGGCCCACAAGACTAGTGCATTCAATCTCTATCTAGCAGTTTCCTAGATTTCCTTGTAAGCCAGTGCTACATCCTAAGGTTCCACTATGAGGAGAAGCAAGCTGACGCATTGTCCAAAAGCAATTTACTTCGGAGAGTTGTGCTGCCCCTCAGTGCATCAGAGTTGCACACTGCTGCAGAAAGATTTTCCAACATCTGCACCAGAGCCGTTTCTCAGAGTCTTGTGAGACGCAAGTGTATAAGGAGGACCTGGGTGGGGTCTCCTGCTGTTGTGAAGTGGTATTCTGGGTACCTCCTGGCTTAGAGTACTGTACGTTCCAGTGCCCTAAGAACGCAGCTAGTTGAAGCTGGCTTGTAGCATGTTCCTTGATGTGAGCTGAGGTGAGGGCAGGACCCTCCGCATTCCTGACGGCACGTCGACATAGGTCCCACCATCCTTATGTTAGGTGCCGGAATGGGTTGTGGGAAAAAAGCAAGATGGAAGGGACAGGACTCGGCTTCAGTGATCTGGTGCCAATACAGACATTGCAAACGTCCGTGTTCAATGCGAGTGTAGCTCTGGTCCTTGCACCCATCAATAAGTGTGCTTCCCTGACATCTGCCTGCCAAAGCATACACCGTCCCGAGAGTTGAGGTAAAGGACTGGTACCCTCCCACATCCTGCCTGCAGGTACACCGCGTTCATAACAGGCCTAACCCGATGCGTGCCTGAGTGTTGTGATAGGTAAGTGGAATGTCCCTCCAAAAGACTCGTGCATCGAAGGCTCATCCAGCGATTTCTAGTAATCCTGTGTGAGAGGTGCGACATCCTAAATGCCATACGAGAGAGCTAGCTGAACGCCTTGTCGAAAGCAACTTAGTTCGGAGAGATGAGCTCACCCTCAATCCCTACAGTTGCACACTGCTGCAGAAAGAGTTTCCAACATCTGCACCACAGCCGTTTGGTCAGGTCTTGTGCGACGCAAGTGGAATACGAAGACCTGGAGAGTGTGCTCCAGCTGCAGTGGCGTGGTATTCTGTGTACCTCCTGGCTTAGACACTGTTAGTTCTCAGTGGCCCGAGGAACGCAGATGTTGAACGCTGGCTTGTAGGCGTGCTTCCTTGTGCGAGCTGAGTTCAGGGCAGGGAGTCCTGCATTCTGATGCCGTAGACGTAGGTCCGCCATCCTTATGTTAGGTGCTGGAGAGGTTGTGTGAGGAGCATGTGGAAGTAAAAGTGTTTCTCCTCAACTGTATGATTCGCACATGCAGACGTTGCAAACGTTCCTTTTTCAATGCGAGTGTAGTCCGGACCTAGCTCCCATTAAAGTGTCTTGCAGACATTGGCCTGCAAGGCTAACACTTCTGAGAGTTGGGCTTATGGACTGTCCCTCCCACATCCTGCTCTGCACGTACACCGCCGCTCCTAACAGGCTAGCCCTGATGCGTGCCTGAAGTGTTGTGAGAGGTAAGTGGAAAGTTCGGCCCACAAGACTAGTGCATCCAACGCTCAACCCAGCGATTTCCTAGTATTTCTGTGTGAGCAGGTGCGACATCCTAAATGCCATACGAGAGAAGCTAGCAGAACCCCTTGTCCGAAAGCATTCTTGGAGGTTGAGCTCACCCTCAGCCCTCAGTTGCAACTGTGCAGAAAAGTTTCCAACATCTGCCCCACAGCCTTTTGTCAGAGGTTGTGAGACGCAGTGGAATAAGAGACTGGAGGGTGTCTCCAGCTGCAGTGGAGTGGTATTCGGGATCCTCTCTGGTTAGAATTTGTTCAGGCCAAGAACGCGTGTTAAAGTGGTTGGGGTGCCCTTGGGAGGTAGGAGGCCTCCGTTGATCGTAGAGTGCCCGATCTTTTAGTGGGAGGTTGGGCGCTGGGAAGTGAAGGACCCCCGGTTTGTTATTCGATTGAAATCTTTCAGGGGGTGTGGTTAGTATAAAGGTTAGGAATTGTCAAATACACACTCGGAGTTGGGTATGGTTCCACCTCTGGTACGCCCTAAGGCTTGCCCGAGGGTTTGCAGTGTGTAAGAGGAAAGTGGAAGTAGGGCCACGACTGTGCATCAGTCACGCGATTCTTACCTTTATTGTGAGGGTGTAATTCCTAGTGCCAAACGAGAGAATACTAGTGAACTTGCCAATGACAATTATTGGAAGTTGGATCACTTCCTAAGTTGCCCGCCTGAGGGGCCCAAAACGCCCCCGGGTTTTCCCGGGGGTGGAGAAAAGTGGAAAAAGATGGGGGGTTAGTCGGGAGTTTTTTGGGGTTCCTCGGGTAAAAATGTTTTTTTTATGAAACCCATGTTAAAGGGGTTGTAGG